>NC_051156.1:121598431-121898431 GCF_013339745.2 Dermacentor silvarum
CCGGAGGGTTCATTCACTACCTTGAAGTTAAGCCAGAGTTAAGTGAAAATTCTGAGAGAGCCTCGATAGTTTCGTTCATCTAATTCAACAAAATCAGTTTTCCGGCCAAGGACGGGCACCGTTTTGACACCTGTCAGACAGGCACTCTTTTTCGAAGGCAAAATTTCTTGTTATAGCGGTCCAGACGCATCTACAGATAGCTGTTTGAAGTTTGACATCAGAACGTGAGCCGACATTTTGCACCTGGAGTATAGGATTGCAAGATTATAAGCAGTCTACTCGCAGCCCTCGGTCCCGCAAGTTTATTGTAACATAGGTGGTCAAGAGGGGAGCCAGAGCACAGAAATTAATCGGGACCCTGGACTCTCATAGAATATTTCTGTGAAGCAATTTCCGTTGCACAATATTGACTTGCCCTGCCTTAGTCTAACCGCTGCTCTATCCCATGCCGCCTAGATCGTAACCGCCAAGGGGGCTGATCTTACTTGTTTATTAAAATTAAAACATTTGCAACCGCCTGGTATACTCACCAAAAAGAAAGCTGCATTTTAAAAATCACGTTGCAGAAGCACGTGAAAAAAGTCATGTGTACGGCGGCAACTTTAACTTAACTTGCCATTAGGATCAAAAAGCACCACGAAGCTAGCAAGCACTTGTAGTATATTTCGACGACCATGCATGTCTCTCAGCAACGGATAAGTATATGATTGTCACGAATTTCAAGGAGTGCATTGCAAAAGCGTATGCCCCCCCCCCCCCCCTCGCAGCTTTAATTTGAAATAGGAATGGCGCTGCTACATCTAGAATCCCGGGACGATGGCGTGTATTTAGAAATGGTGTAGCGTAATTTAGCCACAAGTGCACGAAATGCACGGATGAAAAGATGCAAAAAATGGTTGAAGGCCTGCACCAAACACCGTTGTATTTCTTTTTTCAGTTGCGCTCCGGAGTGCAAAAAAATGTTACGTTCTTCTTCAGTTGCGCGTCAAGGGAAAATAAACCTCGTCGTCGGTTTTCGTTTAGTTCCGGTTCGATGCCCTTCTGACGGCATTCTCATCGAACTATCTCAAATATAGTTAGATGTTGCTGCTGCAGGCGACCAGCTCAGCTTTCAACCAACAGGCAACTCCGGTCGAACACAATCGGAGATGCTGAAACATCGTGAGAAGATTATCTGTCTTTACAGGATTCGGGTCAACGAATCCTTCCACGTGTGAAACATGTTCGACCGGAGAGCAAACGGGGCGTCGAACTGTCGCTGATTCCTGGGTGACGTTCGAGTTCAAAGTCCTTTGAGAAGGAATTCGGGCTCATTGGCCTGACCTACTCATCTTTTCGCGTTATGAAGAGCGCACTCCTGTGCTCCAGCACTTGCCAAAGGCTGTGTCCCAATTCCAAGACAAGGTCACAATCGATAATGTTTCAAGGGCATAATGAAATTATAAGTAGGTGGAGACACAGGGGCTAATTTAAGAACAGTGATCCTCCTTTAGAGACTTGGCATTCGTAGTGCGTTATAATCTTTTGATGAGCAGTGTAATACATATTCACTTGAAACTGTAGCATTATGCAGTGAACGCTGGCGTAAGTGGAGAATTCATGGGAGATTCATCGGTCAAAGCAGGCCAAGATGGACGGCGTTGAGGAGAGGGTTAAACAGGTCCATTGCTTAGGAATTCTTCACAGCTGCCGGTACCCTTCCCCTGTTTTTAAACAATGTTTCCTCCGCTCAGGATCAACCTTGTAAATTCAGAAAGGATGGCGTGGGTGCAACTGTCACAAGCATAAAAATGATCAAGAAAGGCTCGGAAAGCGATCTGCTGATTGCGGTGGCTACTGAAGGGCCAATCTCTGTCTGTATAGATGCCACACGAGACTCGTTTCACCACTACAAAGGCGGTAAGTACCACTGCTACGTTAATATTATACGTAGAAAGTTTTTTGTATGGCCAGGTCTGGTTATGGCATGGAATGGTTTTCTACTTGGGATGCATTTTTCGGGCAGCATTTTATCGCATTATTAGTTTATGCAGTTGCGCGAACTTTCCAAATAAAAATTAAAATAAATTAACACCTCTGTTCCCTAGGTAACATCTGTCTGTCTATTCTCGAGAGCGAAGGCAAGCATTGTAAAATATTCGAAATGAAACAAATAACCGTAGATCAGGGGTGAAGTGTTTCCGCAGTATAGTTTAGACGCGTCCTCTGAAATTTTGTTCAAGTCGTTCATTGGTCGCTTCAAAGAACAGAATCGGTACTGCAGTGACATAGACAAACGCAAAAAAAAAAAAACGATTCCATCTGCCAGAAGAGCTCAAAGCTTACAAAAGAGAAGACATGGTGGAGGTAGTCCACCGAAGCCAACTTACACTTATATTGAAAGATGGCCGCCACAAAAGATGGTAGGCGACCCTATTCTTTGGCTTAGGTGCCTCCTAGTGGCACTCGCGCCTCGGCGTTGGTGTTCTGTGCATTGGTGTGCGGTAATCAGTGATTTCTAATATCTTTTAATTATTCCAGACAGTTCAGTAACTCAACTTGTAGCTAAAACGTACGCTGTGATAAATCTATAACGAAACCCATGAATTTTGTAGTGTACTGTTTTTCATTTTTTTCTGAATTATTTTAAATTTCGTCTCACCTAATTAATTCTAATTTTTCCAGACACTTAAGTAACTCAACTTGTAACTAAACGTATGCTCTAATATAATATCTATACTGAAACCCACGAACTTCGCAGGCACTGCGTAATTTTTTTTCTATTTTTTCTCATTTATTTCCAATTTCGTCCCCGGTTGTCACAGTTAAATCATGTTAACTATACTAGACACTTGAGTAACTCAACTTCTAATTAACTTATGCTCTGATATCATATCTGTAATGAAACCTATGAATTTTAGAATGTACTTTTTTTTTCGATTTTCTTCTGATTCATTTTGAATTTCGTCCCCGGTCGTCCCAGCTAATTAATTCTAATTATTCCAGGCACATCAGTAACTCAACTTGCAACTAAGCTTATGCTCTGATAATATATCTATAACGAAACGCATGAATTTTATACTGTGCTATTCTTATTCTATTTTTCCTAATTTATTTGGCTTTCGTCTCAGCTAATAATTCTAATAATTCCAGGCACTTCAGTACCTCAACTTGTAACTAAACGTATGCTCTGATATATCTATAATGAAACCCATGAATTTCGAGCTGTGGTGTTTTTCTTTATTTTTTATGAATTTCGTCCCCGGTCGTCTCAGGAGGTGAACCAGAAGTGCTGCGCAAGAAGCAAGAGTGTCTCTCGATGTTCGTACCACTAATAAATTCGGTCTAGGTTGGTTTTCACGCATTTTCCCGGCCCGAATGACGCTGAATGAAAGGAATAGGTCATGCGAAAACTTCACGGGAGGCTAAGAAGTCAGAAACGTTATATTTGCCTCCTGTGTTCACATTTGCACAAGTTTTTTGTATAATGTATAAATTGTAACATAGCTACAATGCAGTGCTACATGAATGTGAAGCCAGTCATAAACGTGGGCATCACTCCCATCTGAATAACTAGGGATGGAGAAATTATGTTTCTCAGCAACCACTGCACCAACTTTGACGTTTCTTGCATATAATAGAAAAAGGTGGATTCTAGTGAGCATAGGAAGCGCATTTCTGAATTAGGCCTTCATTAACATCGGAGAACTTGTTGACAATTCCAAAAATGGTAAAAAGTAACCTTTAGAGTTAACAATAGTTCCTCAGCAATGAAAACATTTATCATAATTCTGTAAACTGCAAGTAATATTTCATCTGAAGTCGAAATTATCATTGATACCATGCAGAGAACTATACCACATACGTATGTGTGAATAGGGCGTTTGGAAAACTCTCCTCAAAGTTGAAGTACCATTATATAACTTGGAAATTCATATATCAGATTTGTCCACTTTGATGATCCAGGTTATGTAGAGTACAAGACGACGATATCTGTTTTTTCAGCAAAACCACGGCTTTGTAAACATCGTCGTTTTTTCAAGAGCAATTAGCACTAATGATTAAGCTGCATGCACTTCGCGATATATCGGGTGTTCAAAATTAAGCTTTTTGGTTTTCTTGAAATTAGGCACTGGAGGCACGCGAAGATCACCTATGCAAATACGTTGTGTAGCCAGGAGGAGACAAAGTGAGATGATAATTATCTTTGTGAGCAGCCGAATTAACTAAAATTGAATAATTACCTTTTTATTGACTGCATTAAGTGTGTATGTTTGTATTCAAAAGTTAGAGACAGTCGTGTTTCTAGACAGTTTCACTTGGAAGAATTCTAGCATGTCTGTGCTCCGAGTTATCTGATTCCAAATTTTAATTGTCTTTCGCATGATTACGCATGCGAGAGAGTGAGGATAGGCGCAAAGCTCCTCACTGACGTGACGCGGCTGTCGCAAGTGGCGTTTAGTCTAACAACAGGGAGGAGGCGCAGGCAAAGATGATAACTTTACCCCTTCCCCTCTCGGCTGGCAAAATCAAGATAGGACAATGCGGTGTACCGTACGCAGTACGTATGATCCTGGTAAACGCGCTAACAGGAGATAATTTTGGGCACATTTTTGTATTACTTGAGATCGCACCGGGACATCATCTTGTGAACGCGCTAACTTCACTGTCATCTCCTAGAGTGCTTCTGGAATAGCGGCGCCTCTGTACGGAAGGATAACCAAGAATATCCACGTGGAGCCCCTTCGTGCTAATAATGGCTGCTTTTCGCGGGACGAGATATTCTACCGAAGAAAAAATAGACGTGGTACTTGCAATGGCTGAGATGAATGGCAACGCTTCATTGGCAATGCGGCTGTGCGCGACTTAGAACCCACACCACTTCCTTCCAACTAGGCCTACCTTCGTAAGCGTGCTTCGGCACTTTCGCACAACAGGGTCAGTCCATCGTCAGAGGTAGACCAGGACGACAATCGTCGAAGAAGATTTTGAAATCGACGTTGTCGCGTGCGTAACGTAGATGCCAGAACACAGCATCCGACAGATTGCCAATCGCTCTGGTCGCAGCGTTGGAACAGGCGCAAATTTGTTAAGAAAGCATAAGGTCCATCCCTATCAAGTTTACCTTCAGCGGACTCACATGAGGCGGACTTTGAAAGGCTGGTTGACTTCTGCAATTGGGCCCTGATCAACATTATAGAAGAAAATTACTTCTTACACAGAATAATTCGGACACATGAAGCTCGGTTTTTCCGCAATGGCATTGTGAATATTCACAACGCGCATTATTGGTCGCAAGAAAATGCCTACTGGTTCAGGCAGTACAAGCATCAAATTCGCTGGAAGGTGAATGGGCGGTGTGTCATACTTGGTTACAGGATCATTGGACCTTACTTTTTGGAGGACAACTTGAACAGAATGATGTACACGGAAGAAATATTAGGTGTTGTCGCCGACATCGTCTCCAATCTTTCCCTGAATGACCTGCGCCAACTGCGGTTCCAGCACGACGGAGCACACCAAATTTCTCTGCCACAGCAAAGAGCTGGTTGGACAAACATTTTCCACGACAGTAGATCAGGCTTGCAGGAACGATGTTTGGCCGCCGAGATCCCCTGATCCCCCTAGATCCGCTCGACTTTTTAAATGCAAAGCATTTCTTCGCGAACATTTGCTACTTTATAATATCTATCTATCTATCTATATATATATATATATATATATATATATATATATATATATACCTATCTATCTAGCCGCCTACGACTTTGTGCTCTCATGGTCGCTTCATTAACTTGGTATGTACCAAAATTGGCATACTATGACAGGAGTATATGACGAACATAAATGGTTTTTCATGACATGAATGTCATGACATGCGTGTCATATAGGTCATGAAACAGCCACCTACGTCTTGGTGCTCTCAAGGTCGTTTCTTTAAATTGGTAGGTACCAAAATTGATATAGTATAACAGGAGGGTATGACGAACATAATGATAGATCATGACATAAATGTCATGACATGCGTGCCATCTAGGTTAAGACAGTGACCCAGCGAAAAATATTAACACTCCAAAACCGCTGAAATGGGTTCTGACGTGGGCACTAAGGGAAGAAAACACTAAAGGATGGTGGTATAAGTCATAGTCATGAGTATGACATAGCAAAAATGACAATGACCCAGCCAAACAAGACGAATGCTCAAAACCCAATGGAATGGATTTGGATGTGGTACAAAGTGAAGCAAAAGGCTCAAGTTTGATGGTAGAAATCAGTCATGAGCATGAATCAGCAAAACCGACAATGACTCAGCAAAAGATATTAACTCTCAAAAACCACTAAAATGCTTTCGGACGAGGGTACTAAGTGAAGGACACACTAAATGATGATCGTAGAAATTATAGTCATGAGTATGACTCAGCAAAAATGACCATGACTCTGCGAAAAACCCTAACACTCAAAAACCACTGAAATGGGTTCGGACGTGGGTACTAAGTGAAGGAAATACTAAAGAATACTGGTAGAATTTATAGTTATGAGCATGAATCAGCAAAAATGACAGTGACTCAGCGAAAAAATATTAACACTCAAAAACCACTGGAATGGGTTTGGATATGGAGACTAAGTGAAGGAAACACTAAAGTATGGTGGTAGAAGTCATAGTCATCAGCTTGACTCAGCAAAAATGACAATGACTCACCGAAAAAATACGAACACTCAAATACCGCTGGAATGGACTCGGACGTAGGCAATAGAGAGAGAGAGAGAGAGAGTGATAAATGAGATGCGAAAGGCAGGGAGGTTAACCGGAAGGTAAATGTCCAGTTTGCTACCCTACATTGGGGAAGGGGTAAGGGGAGACAGAAAGATAGTAAAAATGCACACTTAGAAGGGGAGATTAAAAAAAGAAAAGAAACACACACACACACACAAAGGAACTCAGCGTCACTGTCGTTCAAACAGGTCGCTTGACCGGAGGAACTTCAGTAGCGCCCTCGTCGCCATGTGCTGCGAAGACCGTATCAGCCGGCATTCTAAAATCGTCTGCTCAGAAAGCGGCCGGTCGTCGAGGCGTGCCAACTCCGATACGAGCGACTGTCTCTGGGGGCTGTAGCGGGGACAATGACACAGGATATGTTGGACTGTTTCCTCGCTGCCGTAAGTATCACAGGCATCACTGTCAGCCATTCCGATGCGACAAGCAAAAGCATTCGTAAAGGATACTCCAAGCCACAGTCGGCAGAGAGCAGTTGTCTCGATTCGAGGAAGTCCAGATGGAATGCGTAGTCGGAGGGATGGGTCCAGGCGGTGCAGTCGATTATGTTGGAAACCAGGTGTGTTCCACATGGCTCGTGTGGAATCACGCGCGATTATGCGAAGCTTTGTTGCTGCATCGGCTCTTGATAACGGGATGGGTTCCTTCACGGCATTTTCGTGAGCCCTCCTCGCAGCTTCATCGGCCTGTTCGTTGCCCATGATGTCGCAGTGGCCTAGGAGCCACTGAAAAGTGATGTCATGTCCTTTTTGTGCTAGTTGGTGACAAAGGTGCCTTATTTCCAGCACAAGTTGGTCTTGTTGTCCACGACGTAGAGCGGATAGCAGAGAATGCAGGGCGGCCTTCGAATCTGTAAATAAGCTTCATCTTCGGGGTAAGTCTTCGTGAATCATGTGAAGTGCACAGTGAAGTGCAGCGAAATCCGCCGCAGTCGACGTTGTCCGGTGAGAAGCTTGAAACTGAAGGGTCACAGCTTTTGCGGGGAAGATCACAGCCCCTGTAGATCCGTCAAGAGTTGTCGAGCCATCAGTGTAAATGTGAAAATGGTCCTTGTATGTCTCGTGCAGCATGAGGAGAGATAGTTGCTTGAGAGCTGGGGACGAGACTCCTGCTTTCGTTCGAATCCCTGGTACCGAGAGTCGAACTTGTGGACGAGCGAAACACCAAGGAGGTGATAGCAGTCTCTCGGCAGGCGTATAATCTCGAGGGAGGCAGTCACGGTACGCCGATATCGCCTGGCAAGAGGAGGCAATAAGTGAACGAAACACTCAATGATGATGGAGAAATCAGTCATGATCATTACTCAGCAAAAATGGAATTGACTCAGCGAAAAAGAATAACACTCAAAAACTAATGGAATGGGTTCGGATGTGGTACTAAGTGATGAAAAAAGGCTAAAGGTTGGTGGTCGACGTCATAGTCATGAGCATGACTAAGGCTTTCCCCTTAAGGTCTCTTAGGTGTAGCTAAAGGGACTCCGGGGAACTCATGACATGCGTGTCATGTAGGTCATGAAAGAGCCGTCTACAAGACCTTGGTGCTCTCATGGTCGTTTCGTTAACTTGGTAGGTTCCCTGCACACTGCTTCGCATAACATCGATTCCCACAGGGCGTGGGATCTGCCGTTTCTTTTTTTTTCTTTGGGGCTGCGTTCAAGACCGAGTTTACGCAGCAGAGTCGAGTGATGTCAGTGATATGAAGCACATGATAATATCTGCCTGTGGGAGCATCCGTCCAGACGTACTGCGCAGTAATGGAGTTGACGCGAGAGTGGTTTATTCTTGGCGTTGCAGGGGAAGGGAGGCATTTCAACATTTTGAGGGCATGGACATCTTGATAGGTGAAAGTTTTTCATGATATTTGAGCATGACCACACTAAACTTAAAGCGGCAGTGTGAAATATTCGTTAGGATAGCCAGAACTGTTTCTGCTGTTGATGGTGCAGTTGTTGCTCTTGATTTCAACAAAGCTGACAGTACGTGGAAATCAGCAGTCACTTTATTTGCGCAGCCCAGGCAAGGACCATTCCCGCTCGTCTAGTCACCACTAGGCACGCGCACTGCCCTCCGGCTTCTCCGCTCGCGAGATTATCTCGTCATGGCAGCTGCCGCCATCGTTACAGGCTGCGCGGTCAAGGCGTGGTCGCATGTTGCGACAGCGGTTCCGGATTCTTCTATTTTTTATTTCGCCAGCCCAGAGGCTTTGCCAACGCCTTCGCCAACGCCTTCGTCCCGTTGTCAAGACTAAACGCCGCCCGCAACAGCCGTGCCACATCAGGGAGGAACTTTGCGCCTGTCCTAACTTTCTTGCGTGCGTAACCATACGAACGACAATTAAAATTTGGAGCCGGGTGTCTCGGAGCACAGACACGCTAGAAGAATTCTTCCAATTGTTACTGTGTAGAAACACGACTGCCTCTAACATTTCAATACAAACATACCCACTGACTGTAGCGTGAATTATTAAATTTTATTTCGGCTGCTCACAGCGACAATAATCGCTGTGAGGAATAGAAGGAATGTTTTAAGCTTACTTGTTTTCGGGAACACTGTCAAACATTCTCGGCTTTAAATCAAAATTCTGCTTCCTACTGTCGCTATATTTTAACTTTTTGTATCAAATGCGACAAATTGTATTCAACTGGTCAAGTGGTTGCCTCAAAAAGGCATTTCTGTCAGTCTGGGTATTTCTGGGTATTAAATTTATATTTTAACTTTTTCTATCAAATGCGACAAATTGCATTCATTTGGTCAAGTGGTTGCCTCAAAAACGCATTTCGGAGTAATAAATTTATTTGAGTAGCGAAATTAGAGCTGACCCGAGTTAAAGCTGCCTCTTATAAGCAAGCTTTCGCTAGGGGCGAACACCAGCTTCCCTATTCAAATGCATGTAAAACGTCGAAGCGTTTCTAATCACGGCTACTTACAGCTACTTATTTTTGTGCCTAGGTTAAAGTTAGCTGGGACACCCAATGTATGCCATCGGTTGTCTGCATTGGGCGACCCGTACGTGTATTTATGCAGTGCTTGAAAGAGCTACGAAGACAACAATTGTATAGGACGCTTGCGCGTATGGCTGTTAGCCATCCCGTTTTGCCGTGCCTTTATTATAAATGTTATGTAAACAAATATTTCGCCCGTATCTCGCCTGCATCACACTTTAGTGTTGGCACGGGGTCGGTCACGCCTCGCAACGGAACTGCGCAGTCGCTGTCACTTCTGACGCCTTTCTCCAATGACGGAAGATGTGGCACCTGCATCAGCGCCCGCCACATAAACGGTTGTGCGTCTGTACCCTTGGGATCCTTTCACGTTCTGCCGTTCCGGTGAAGTAGACGTTAAAGACTGGCTGGTGGAATACGAATGCGTGAGTGCTAACAACTGACCGGATACTACCCTGATGTTGGCAAATCTTATATTCTACCTCAAAAGCACTGCGAGAGTGTTGTTCGATAACCACAAGGGCGAGCTCTGGACCCGTGTAAAGAAAACTGATAATTCTCTGGGAAGCACACAGATTGAAAGATCGCCGCGAAAACAAAATGTTCCTGTGGCACGTGCGCAGACATCTACAGAATTTAACGATCGTACATAGAATACGTGTTAGCGCAATGCCGCTAGGCCGAGGTGGTGGAGGCCGACAAGGTTGGGCATATCCTTGAAGGGATCGCCGACCTTCAACCTATTTATGTGTAAGAAATATTCTATAGTCGCCGTCACTATAGAGGAATGCCGACGCTTTGAGCAGGCTAAAAGCCGGTGCATTGGCCAGGCATTTGCCCAACTTCCTGACACGGTGGCTACTTCCTCTTGCGAAGGTCACTGTTGTATTTCAAGTTACGTACAGGGGCGTGACAGTGCGCGAAAGCAGTGATGTGCATAAAGGGAATGGTGCGGCGATGACAACTTAGCATCGAGAGCGATTGGATTAGCACAAGAAGACAACGACGATGAAGCCACGCGCACAAAATCTCACGTGCCTTCGGAACAAAATACAAAGAAGAAAGCGACCGGAGAAAATGAGCGTCCGCAGGGAGTGAGCTGTCGGACCGTGGGCCCGAGCTTCCAGACTCCGGCAGAACCTCAACTGCTGGCAGAACCTAAGCGTGCCGAACCACCTAAGCCCAATACGAGGGCTCATCTCGTGATTACTTGGAGTTTGCTCAAGGAGCGACCAGTATCTTCCGTTGACGACGACTCGGGGCTTGTCCCCTGCGCGACCGTGTGCCATAACTGTTGGTGAGCCGCGCCCCGCTCTCATTCCACTGTTCTAGTGCATTCGGAGTCTCCTGGCAACTATAGCGTTTGAATTGCACTTGCCGGTTGACTGTATTATTCGATGTCTTGCTTTAGTTAATGAGAACTGTGGTTATTACAAGGAGTTAGTGGGGAGCTTCCCTGTGTACGTTTTCTTTCCACTTTCTATATGCAAATATGCATTCTTCCTGCATTAATCAAATCAAATGCTCTCATCCTTCATTTTAGTAGAAAACATGGTAACAGATATTATTTCATGTCGCTTTCCTTAAAGGAACCATGCCAACCCCATGACAGCACAGCAGTCAGTTCTGTCCGATGAGGTGGCTAGAATGTACGCCTTGATTTTTAGGCTATGGCACTTGCCACAATTCAAGCCAGTGACTCAGGCTCGAATAAATCTCCCTTCGTCCAAGTCATTGTCTGGCAGGAGTTCGACGACATGGGCATTCACTTTGCGTGTACCGTGGTAAGCCCAAGAAAAACTTCGTGGCGTCCCCTCTGATACTATCAAGACTAGAGATGCCCTGTACGATATTGCGACCCCGCTTTGTCGAGAACCACTCAAGACCGACCGATAACATTTGACTGTCAGCGGGCCCGCCCAGTCCCTCGCCACTGCGCGGCTGACTGGTCCTCGCCGCCTCGAACGGCCTCGCCGCTGGTCTTCGCCGTGCAGACAGCAACCACTTCCGGCCTTCAACCAAGTCGTCCTTCCCCAACGTAGATGCTCCCTCACGGATGAACGGCGCCACGTGGTCATCAGTCACGCTCGCCTCCAGGCCATCAGTCACTCTCGCCTCCAGGCCATTGCCCTTCATCTCACTAAACTCATACTCGCCGCTCGTCGTCCCTTTAGCACTGAACGTGTCTCTTAGTGTGTCTTCTCAAGAGAGTGAGGCATGTGTGTGTGCAGGAAAAATTCGTAGACAACTAAGCGCATCTTATAAAATGCGATTCTATTTACCCAGCGAGACCTGTAGGAAACGTCCGTCGTACAGAAGCGCTTGGATTTCAAGCTGGTGGAAGCATTAACCGGTCGGCAGTCGAGAGAAGTAAGCGACGTTTAGAGTATAAGTGGAAAAAAAGGAGACAACAAATAGCGAAGGAAGAGTGTGTATTTGGACATAGAAAGTGGAAAGCAAACGTGCGCATAAACACAGGGAAACCACACTACACTCCTTGTAATAAACACAGTTCTCATTAACTAAAGTAATACATCGAATAATAAAGTGAGCCATTCATTGCAATTGAAATGCTATAGTTGCAAGGTAGTTATAGATGTTTTAGGGAACAGAGAAAATATTAAGGAGAAATTGGCAAAAGGCTACATTGAAAACTATGTACAAAATATGTGTGGTATATATAACAGGCATGTGGCGCAGAAAGGAAGAAGAGGACGACATGCGCCTATCGGTACGAACGGCAAGAGCCCTCGAGGCACGTGACCCGAGCTGTGATCCAGGGAGAAGCGACGCTGAGCTGGCATTATAGACGTGGCTCTGAGGCAAGAAGGTTGTGGCGTCAGCATCGCACTGGCGGCGGGAGCCAGGGAGGTTCGCTCAAGTCCGTGACGCTGGCAGTCCGGGGTGTAGCCGTCGACCTCGGCGAAGTTCGAACGAGGCTCCTTGTATCTGCTGCAGCCACTCACGGCAATGCCGTGCATTCCAGGAAGGATCCCTCTTCAGCGGCCGACCAGCGCGTACGATAGCCCCGGGACGTCTCGTCGGCACTCGAAGAAATAGCGGCGTAACCCGGAGTTAGGCCTAACCTGAGGGGCAGAGGTGCCACGTCACCGACGGAGTTCGGGACACTGGCATCCGAGACAGACGAGTTGACTGGCCTACACCAAGGCAGCAACGTTTGCGGAACACTGACCATGCGGAAGATCCGACACGCTTCTGTTTTGGGAGATACGTGCGACAACAAAAGTCGGCAAGAATGGTGCTTGCTTGCAGCATCTCAGCCAGAGGCTAGGGTTGCCTGACTTTCACGTAGAAAATGCCAAAGACTAACGTAGGCGGACATAAAGACGTGTTTAGTGATTATTAAGTAGGTTCTATCAGTGTTATCAGTTATCACTTTTATCTGCATTGTGTTTAGCCTTAGTTAGTTTTATTTTTATTTTTGCGTTTGAGTGTAATTAAATTCTGTTTGCTGTGCTGCCATGCGTCTCCCAACCCCATCTCTCTTAACACCAGCGCACTCCATAGATTGGTGACACATGACAATTGGCGAGCCTGCCAAGATACGTTCCATGATACGTTTCAGGATTATATTCCGGCCCAGTCACTGATACTCGGGAGTTGCAGAGATGGAGTGGGAACGTTTTGCGGCGATAGCTAAAGATTTAAACATGTCGAAGGTCAAGGCGATGACGTTTTTTGAGTATGCTCAACAAGAGAAAGAAAAGCAGCACGAATGAGCGTGCAAAGAGTACGAACGAGCACGCGGAGAGCACGAACGAGCGCGCGAAGAGCATGAAAGAGAAAAAGAAATTTTGGAGTAGAAGATAAAGCTAGCAGAGATGAACGCGGGCGCTCGTATGGGCACGAGTGCACCCGCATCGGCGTCATCTGACTCACATTCTTCCAGGCCAAGACAAATTTGCCCTAGGAAATTGATGGCATATTTGCATCGGTTTTAAAGGATAGCAGTCAGGCAAGGCTGGTAGAGAAGCGAGTGGGCTAACGTTTTAAGCCTGTGCTTAGTGGGCGAGGCTCTGAGTGTCATTGGTCGCATGCCAGCGGAGGAGTTGTTAGATTATGACAAGGTGAAGACAACTTTATTGCAGAGATTTATTTATTGCAGAGGGAGAAGTTTAGGTCATGTAAGCCTGATTAAGATTCATAAACAGGCAAACGGTTCGAGTGCAGTCTAAAAAATTATTTCGAGGGGTGGATACAGCCGTCGGCGACGGACAAAACGTATGAATGTGTTCGCGGCAATGTTGTGGGTGAGCAATTTCTTGCCCTGTGTAGCAACAGTTTGGCGATATTCATAAAAGAGAGAAAACTACAAACTGTGGAGCATATTGCAGAAAAAAACAGACCAGTTCGTAGAGGCATAAGGATTCAGAAATTTGGAAAAGGGTGACCAAGGTGCGCACACGACAGCAGTAGGAGAGATAAGGAACCAGGGGCAAATTAGTAGACGAAGGGGACCGCAGAGATGTTTTCTATGTAACCGTTTAGGTCATTTAGCGGTGAAGTGCCGGGTGAGAGGTAATCGTCACGCAGCACTGGTTGTTTGCCAGCTGTGCCAAAAGAAAGGGCACCGGGCGGACGAATGGAGGACTAGTTCTGTGGATACGACGGCATGTATTATGAGGTCAAGAGAAGATGGACAGAGAGAGCAGGACATGCCCGTAGGGCAAGGCGAGGTACATGGGTGCAAAACTACAGTCTTGAGAGACACGGGAGCCAATAACGTTTTAGTCTAGTACCACCGAGAAGTCTAGTGCCACCAGAAAGCATGACCGAGTACTTTAAACCAGTAATCTTGGTAGATAAGTCCGTTAAATATCTGCCAGGGGCACGGATTCAAATATCGACACCCTTTTCTACAGGACCGGTCACAGCTAGATGTGGGGAGGACCCCCTTTATGATTTGATAGTAGAAAATGTACCTGGGATGAGGAAGGCAGATGACCCAGACCCAAGTTGGAAGATGACAGCGAAGGACGTGGAAGAGACGGAACACTCAGACGCTCAAAAAGAGGAGATACAAGTGAAAGACGTAGCGGCTGCAGTACAAACACGAGCAAGCAGTAGTAGTACCAAACCTTTGACAGCATTGCAGGTTACAGACATTATTGGGGTAATTATAACCGCAGCAGAACTTAAAGAATTACACAACAAGGATGAGTCAATACGAAAATGTGAACAGAAGATAGGTGAACTGGTGCAAAGGAAAAGGAGTAGGACAGTAATGCAGTTTATAAAGAAGAATAACATATTGTGCCGGAGTTGTGTGTTTAGTTTAGGTAACGAAGTACTACAGATGATGGTCCCGAAGGAGCTGAGGGATACAGTACTGAAGATGGGGCCTGATAGTGCAATGGCAGGTTACCAAGGAATGAAGAACACGTTAGAAATGATCACAGTAAACCGTAATCTTGGCAGATAAGTCCGTTAAATATCTGCCAGGGGTCAAGATTACTGGTTCTTTTGGATCGGGGTGCAGAGTGATGTGAAACGCTATGTGAAATCATGCGGTTTATGCCAAAATACGGTGGCTAAGGGAGGTGTAGGAAAGACGCCTCTAGAACAGATGCCCATTCTTGAGCTACCATTTCACAGATTGGCCATTCATATTGTAGGGCCTATTCCTTTTCCGGTCCCATGCCCGGAAAAGGAAAGAGCTATGTGCTCACGCTGGTGGATGTAGCTGCTAGGTACCCTGATGCTGTAGCGCTGAAAACAGTGGATACCATTCAGGTTGCCGGAGCATTCTTGGAGATGTTTGCCTGGTACGGTGTACCAAGGGAAGGTTTGAGTGAGAGAAGCTCGAATTCCACATCGGAGGTTATGAAGGAGGTAAATAGACTGTTGTCCATAGATGGAAAGCTAACCACTCCATACCACCCGATGGCGAATGGTTTCGTAGAAGAGGCTTAATGGGACGTTGAATACAATGATGAGAAGGATGTGTCAGGAAAGACCAAAATACATGGACAGGTATCTGCCAGCACTCTTGTTCGCTTACGGAGAAGTGCCACAAGCTAGCTTAGAGTTTTGCCCATTTGAGATATTTTACGGGAGAGCAGTTAGATGACCAATAACCATTCTGAAAGAGCTGTGGTCTAGAGAGGAATTGGGCAATGAGGAAAAGACCACATACACGTATGTACTAGAATTCTGAACCGATTGGAGGCAATCTGCAAATGGTCCCACGTGAAGTTGGCGCAAGCGAAACAGATACAGAAGAAATATTATGACCGCAATGCAACGCACTGAAAGTTAGAACCGGGAGATAAGGTGTTGGTACTACTGGCCAGAGATAGTAATAATATGCTTATGCAATGGAAGTCACCTTTTACGGTTACCCAGGAGAAAAACGCGTTGGACAGAGATCTCAGTGCAGTGCAGTTCCACGTCAACATGTTGAAAAATATGAAGAGAGAAAGGAGATAGAAATGGGGAACAACGAGGAGAGGACTAAGGTTTGCGTGATGATCACCGAAAAGGAGGAGCACGGGGAGGTGCACACATATATCGATACGAAGACCATCGGGGTAGAGAGAGTTGGGTTGAACCAATCCCTAGCGGCAACACAAGTAGAGGAGTTGAGAGGGATGATTCACAAGTTCGAGGAAGTGTTTTCAGATCTCCCCGGGCGGGCAGAAGAAGTGCGGTGCGAGCTACAGCCAACAGAGGAACCAGTACATGTAAAGCAATATCCACTACCACTTGCAAGGCAAGAGGTGATCGAAAGTAAGATAGACGAGATGTTGAGGCAAGAAATCATAGAAAGGGCTAACTCCCCTTGTCACGCGCCAGTAGTGGTTAAGAAAGCCAACGGTTCGAATAGAGTATGCGTCGACTTCTGACGTCTGAACAACGTATTGAAAACAGACGCAGAACTAATCCCCGGGATAGACGTGGCAGTAGCAGGAGTGGCAAATAAGACATATTTCTCGAAACTGGATTTGTCTGAAGGATACTGGCAGATCCCTATGGAAGACGCATCCAAAAAAAGGCAGTTTTTGCCTGATTAAAAGGATTATTTCAATTTAAGTATTTGCCATTCAGGCTAAAGACAGCGGCGGCAGTGTTCACAAGACTGATGAGACGGTTCCTACATGGTGTGCCGCACATTTAACACTATATTGAAGACATACTGGTTGCCACTGATGCGTATCCAAGGATTATGGCGTTGCTCAGCTGGCATGTCGGTGTATGTAAGAGACGAATAATCGTAGCTGGAGACAGACGCAGCACCATACTCATCGGGCAGTGGCGAGCGCGAAAGAGCGTCGGCATCCGAATGCTTATGGCCGGACCGGTAGACAACACAGATGTCACTCCTGTAGACAAAGCGCCCAACGAGCTAGGCGACCAGAGGGGTCCTTTAACGACGACAACCAGCACAGGGCGTGGTGATCAGTCACGACGTCAAATGGACGGCCATATACGTAAGGTCGAAACTTGGTGATCGCCCAAACGATAGCAAGACATTCTTTTTCCGTGACCGAATAGTTCGTTTCCACTTTGGTGAGAGTGTGGCTGGCGAAAGAGACGACGTACTCTTTGAAGCCAGACTTACGCTGGGCAAGAATAGCGCCGAGGCCTACTCCACTAGTGTCCGTGTGGATTTATGTTGGAGCATCTGGGTCAAAGTGGCGTAAAATAGGTGGTGCTATCAAAAGATGGCGTAATGTGGCGAATGCGTCTTCGCAAGCTGTAGACCATGCCGAGCTGCCTTGGCTGTCGGCAAGCAGCTGCGTTAAGGGGGCAATTATGGACGCGAAATTACGCACGAATCGGCGAAAGTACGAACATAGGCCGATAAAGCTACGGAGTTCTTTCAGCGTATACGGCCTGGGGAACTTGGCGACGGCGCGAAGCTTTGCAGGGCCGACAACATGGCCTAAGATGGTAAGTCGGTGGGCGGCAAAGTGGCACTTGTTCAAACTAAACTGCCATCCAGCGTCTGAAAGACAAGTCAGGACGCTTGCAAGGCGGTTCAAATGGGAGGCAAAGTCCTTCGAAATGACTACGACGTCGTCCAGGTAGCACAGACACGTGTGCCATTTGAGGCCTCTAAGAATGTTGTCCATTATACGTTCGAAGGTGGCAGGCGCATTACAAAGGCCGAATGGCATCACGTTAAACTCATATAAACCGTCTGGGGTTACAAAGGCAGTCTTAGGATGGTCAGGTTCATTGATAGGGACCTGCCAGTACCCAGATCGAAGGTCCAAAGAGGAGCAGAACTCTGCTCCTTGCAAGCAATCGAGCGCGTCGTCGATTCTGGGCAGCGGATAAACATCTTTTCGTGTGATCTTGTTAAGGCGCCTATTATCAACGCAAAATCTAATGCTACCGTCCTTTTCTTTTACCAGCACAACTGGGGAAGCCCAAGGGCTGTGTGAGGGCTGTATTACGCCATGATGAAGCATGTCGTTGACTTGTTCATGAATGACACGGCGCTCAGCATGAGAAACTCGGTATGGACGCTGGCGCAGGGTTGCATGGGTGCCAGTGTCAATGCGATGAACGATGGCGGATGTGCGGCCCAAGGAAGACTGCTTATGATCGAACGACGTCCGAAAGCGGGCGAGCAGCTCCAAGAGTTGGGTACGCTGTGCAGGCGGGAGTGTGGAATCAATTGACGGGAGGAATGCCTCTAAGAAGGACGAATCGGCGGAGGTAGCAGGAGTAATGCTGTCGCCGAGAAGGCCTATCGTGTCGTCAGGCAGTTGAGTAGAGTATGTGGAACCAATATCCTCAAGCCGGCCTATACATTCACCGCGGTATATCGTGGCTGTGGAAGACAACCGATTCGTGACGTAAATGGCGCTGCAAGAGGTCTCTTACATACACCGACATGCCAGCTGAGCAACGCCGGGATCCTTGGATAGCCTCTCTTCTGGAGTATTTATCTCAGCCGTCACCACACACCACCGACCGCTCGCTTCGGCGCGCTGCTCGTCACTTTGTCATCCGCGATGGGCTTCTGTACCGCCGCAACTACCTCTCTGACGGCCGTAAATGGTTGCTAGTGTTTCCTCGCCATTTACGTTCCGACATATGTATACCTCTTTTCATGCGGATCCGCAATGCGCCCATGCCGGTGTACTAAAGACGTATGCACGCCTCCGGCTTCGATACTACTGGCGCGGAATGTACCGCTTCGTTCGGCAGTACGTCCACTCGTGCTCCAAGTGCCAACGCCGCAAGAGCCCATATAACAAGATTACAGGGTCGCTCCAACCATTGCCTTGTCCCTACCGGCCTTTCGACCGTATCGGCATTGATTTGTATGGCCCTCTACCGTACACCCCAGATGGCAACCGCTGGGTTATCGTCGCTGTTGACCATCTCACGCGCTACGCTGAAACTTCAGCGCTTCCGGCGGCCACAGCACGTGAAGTCGGCTTGTTCATCCTTCGCAACCTTGTTCTTCGACATGGTGCGCCTCGCGAGCTACTGAGTGACCGTGGTCGTTCATTCCTCTCCGAAGCTGTAGAAGCCCTCATCCGGGAATGCAACATTGTCCATAGAACTACACGCGCATATCATCCGCAAACGAATGGTATGACTGAACGCTTTAATCGTACTCTCGGCGACATGCTCGCCATGTACGTTTCCGCTAACCACACTAACTGGGACCGCATCCTTCCCTTTGTTATGTATGCTTACAATAGCGCCACTCAGTCTACCACGGGATTCCTTCCCTTCTTTCTTCTTTATGGTCGCGAACCTTCCTCGTTTATGGACACGATTCTTTTGTATCGCCCCGATGCTTGAGAATCTACTCCTCTATTCGAAGCCGCCACTTATGTCGAAGAATGTCGTCAGATTGCCCGCTCACTTACCGCGCAAGATCAGACCAGCCAGAAAGATAGTCGCGACGCAGGCTTGTGTTTTACATCATATTCACCTGGAACGCTGGTATGGCTCCGCGTTCCCTCCTCTACTCCCGGCCTCTCAACAAAGTTCAGATCAAAGTACGCCGGCCCTTACCCGGTTCTCCGACAGACATCCCCGGTCAACTACGTCATTGAGCCTATTCACCCATCTACGGACCAACGGCGTTGCGGACGCGAAACTGTTCCTATCGGCCGACTGAAGCCGCACTACGACTCACCAGTGCTACCTGTTCCATAGGTCACCAGGATGGCTCCTTTTTCGCCGGAAAGTGATTGTAGTGAGAAATACGGGCGCCAGCAGAAGAAGAAGAATAAGACTTTTGTTGTTAGTGCTTGCGCTCGCTCCGTTTGGCTGTTGCCTGTTTCGACGCATTCATAAAAACGCCGAGCGTATCTACTATTAAACGCGCACTATCAAAAGTAACTCATAAAGATTTCTACCGTTTGCCTTTCATCGATGACGCCCTCGAATGCCTTCATGGAGACCTTTGGTGCATCGACTGTCGGTCAGACAATTGCAAGATTTCAGTCGACCCCATGAACAGAGCAAAAACAGCCGTTACCCTGCTAGACGGCCTGTACGAATTAAAGGTCATGCTATTCAAAATTTGTTCTGCCCCGGCAACTTTCTTACGTGTGAACTCCAACAAGTGCCATTTCGGGCGACACCTGATTGCAATGCTCGGTCACCTTGTCAGAATCAGACCGTTGGCCGGTGTGCAACCAGACCCGAGACAAGGTGCGAGCAGTGCAACAATTCTCAGTGCCGTGTTCAGCAAAGAAGTCTGGAGTATGCTTAAAGAGCTTAGGAGCACAGTAAAGAACTCCAGGGGTGCCATGCAGGATGCGCTGAGTTTCTCGTTCGCACAAGTTTACCCGAATTTGCTCGATGGCACTCAGCGAACGGAGATAGTATGGAAAGCGCATTTAACAGCAGGCAAAAAAATTGTCCAGAAAAAGCCGTGTATGACAACATGAGCCCATCCGACGTGAGCCCACGACTCATGATGGCCGGTACAAAATGTAGTTTTAGGAATGTGTACTCCTGTGTTTAACACTGTCTACTAACAGTAACCGATACTAAGCCTCATATCTGCAACATAAAGCTACGTAAGAAAATTTTATTGATATTACGCGCGCACAGATTGATCTGACTGGGCTACGTAGGAAGAGTTCGTGCAATCGGTTGGGCTCGCTCCGGCTTCAAGCACTGTGCGTCCACCGTAACACATCATCAGTTAGGTCAGGCGGCGTCATTGGAGTACTGGGGCACCTGCAAGGACCTGACGTTCAACCCAGACCAACCAGCCTGCGAAGGCGAAGTGGTCACATCATATAGGAAGACTCAGAATGGGCGCCGGGCTGCCTTCCGGTGCAGGAGGTGCCAAAAACAGTTGTCGCTGCTACACGGTACCGCTGCACTGCACGGGCAGAAAGGCAAACAAAGTTACTTCGCCAACACGGGCCGCCTCCGCCGTCCGAACCTCCACCTCGCCAGGCGGCAAGTGATTTGGCTCACCTACTGCGTCAGCAAAAGCGTAGACGTGTGGCAGTTGGGTGGATGACCGGCGACTTGTTTCCTCTCTCAGAGCGCGCCAACGCCGACTGCAGGAACTACGCCCGTGAGGGCAGGAGGGACGAGCTAGTGCGCGACCTCCACTCGGTGGCCGCGGGAACATAGTGCAGATTGATGAGTGCTTTCTTCGCCACAAGCGAACGTAGAATCGAGGCCACCTGATGACGGGCGACAGCGTTCCACTAAGCTGCCAAATCTACAGTGACGTTGCACATCCTGGACCATGGCTCCGCGAGGCGGTTGCTAAGCCACGCAGTGACGTCATAGCTCGACAAGGTTTTGCGACAGCAGGCGCCACATTTTACGGTTAGCTAGAACCGCTTTGCTGTTAATGAAGCGTAGTTTTCTGATCCTTTGCTTGTATGAGTGCTTTCTGGCATTCCCTAGTGTTTACACGGTAAGCAAGCGGCAAACCACTTCTGCGCTTGCCGACGCTCACTTCGTCTCGAAGCCGTAGTTTATCGCGAACAACGAGCAATCTGTTGAGCGCCCTGAGGTGAAAACCAGGCGAACACCAATCTGTGCTCGAAAATAAGAGTGCAAGCACGTAGCGAGCCACGCCAGTCCAATCCAGAGGAAAGAGGGGGAGGGGGCGTTCCCTCGTGGTATAACGAGAAATGTAATAAATTACAAAATAGTCTAATACAAGTTCAGTATATATCTTGTAAACGTTAAAATGCTTATAAACCACATTGAAGTGACTAGTAATGTTGTACTAAATGCATTTATTTTATAACTTGCTTGCTGGTGCATGCACTCGGTGGAAAGGCAAGTGAAAGAAGGCACCGACCATGCACCGACGGTATGATCATGTGGACCCCAGTTTGTCGACCGTTCCTCAAGCAATCCCCGAGGGGTGATAGCCACTAAGAGTGAATTTAGATAGAGCAATGAAACTGGATGATGAATAAACATTTATTAGGCCCAAAATATATTGGTGGTGCCCACAGGTACCAGACGGGGTGGTTCCCTAGTTACGGGACCCATATGTTCCCAGCAGCTCCTGGCCCCTGTCCGTCAGTGCAAGCTGAATCGGTAGGGCGGGGCTGGATAACAAGGTCTCCCATCGCTCAAGGGGTTGGGGATTGGGGGTGTTGGCGGGAAGGGGAGGAGGGCGGGTCTTGAGTTTTGTGCACTCGGCCAAGATGAGGCGTGCCGAAGGAGAAACTTGTCTTGGTGCCATTAGTTCTTTCAGCTTAAGGCATCGCCAGAGCTCGTGAAGATACCGAGTTTCGTCGAACTCGTCGCACCCTGCATATCACCCCAGGTTGTCAAAATTATTCCGGAGTCTCCCAGTTAGGCGTACTTCATAGTCATATCGTGGTTTGGGCACGTAGAACCTCATAATTAACTTTTGTTATATACATTTGCCGATGAAACAAGTTAGTGGAGTTCCTCAGACCAAATGAAATGCGCACAAAGTCTGCACACAGATACCCTTGCACGGTGCAAACACATTTTTTACGCCTGCAGTATTTCTGCAGGAATCCACGGGAGAGAACGAGCAGACGAGCATAAGCATCGTTTATTCGCGTAACCGCTGCCAGCGAGGCCCAAGGGCTTGTTGAAGGCTGCACGGCACTTGTGTCAGTAACCTCCTGGAGCGCCGGTTATGAAATTGCTCACTCGCGCAATCAGCGATAACGACTTTTCAGATTTCAAGAGTTGAGTCTCTCGGTTAGGAACGCGATGGCACTACACGGCTTTTCTGCTGGTTTCTTGGGTGAATCTCTTCACCTTTACTTTTGTAAGCGTGATCATCTTCACACTCCTCTCTATGAGAATCAGAGGAACTCCAAAAGCCTGAAAGTCGAAATCCTTGATGGCGTCAACGGGTTTCCAGAATTTTCATAATTTCACAAATCTTTTATTGAGCATGCCCTAGGGTCTTGTATCGTGAGATTTGCGTCGATCCGTAGCGGCGCATTTTGAGCATTTATCGGTTGACTGTAATCAACGCAACTTGCGGCATTTACACTAAATGTATTGTTTATTTCATGTTACTTTATTAGTCTTGAAATAGTCTGTTTGCTATTTGCTTAGCTCAGTAACACAAGCAATAAAGTAGAAAAGAATGCGCTGCGCTAAATTATGAAAAAGAAAAATTCAGAAATAATGTCGGTGCTGATGCCATGAACATGTTTTGTAAAGAAAGCTAACAATTCAATTGTCGTTCATTGGAATTGAAAGAAATGCTTAACATGAATTCCTTAGTTATCTTGAGTTACCGAAACAGGTCGCTCATATCTAGTGGAACATACCGAAGGATAAAGCGGTTCCACAATGGGAATAAGTGGCCAGCGGGGCATTCTTATGGCTAACTAAAGCACGCACGGCGTTTTGAAATGTTGAATTAGATGCACCCATACTTTGCAGGGATCATTGATGATCCAGGCTGCTCTTCCAGTACGTCAAATCACTGCGTCCTGGTTGTCGGCTACGGTGAGGAGAGTGGGAAAAAGTACTGGATAGTGAAAAACAGGTAAGGAGCAAACGCTTTTTTTAAAGGAACTTGGCAGAAATCTTGTAGCCACTTTCCCAACGAGACAGTTCTTGTAGCGTTAACAAGATAACTAAAAAATCACGCCGGTAAAATTACACATACAGAAATTAAAGAGTGTCTTGTGTCCGTACGAAAACGCGAAAACACAGACCGCAGTTTCGTGCTTTCGGAACATCACACAAAATATCACTTCAAAGAACATCACCTCAAAAATGAAACATCACCTCAAGGACCAAAAGTACATTTTACCATGTTTCTTTTACAACGACACTGTCACTGCCACTAAATTGCTCGAAGAAGTTTTATTCCAGTTTTCGTAGTGCCCTGAAATAACTGGACGTTTCACCAGTATTACATTAAGGGCAAATGGTATGCATGCTACAGATGATACACAGACATTCTTTGAAGCATGTTTTAATGCGTAAGCATTTTTGGCGAGCTTCCCAGCCCTGTCACACGTTAGGTCGTGCGAGGCCGCGCCATGTGCTGTTGCTGCGCCGCCTCCCTCCCTCCCCTCCCACCGGGGCCATGCGCATGACGAAATACGGCGGGTTTCCACCCCGTTTTCCTCCCTCCAACGCAAGAGATAGAGCCGCGATCGTCGGCGCCGACGGCAAAAATGCGCCTACAGTGTCCATATGATTGCTATCGCAATAAACGTGGGACACAAACGGAACGATTCGTCGTCCGATACAATCGTACCATCCGGAAGCCATATCGGATGCCGAATCGTACTGTCACTCCTACTTCACGGCAGCAAGTTCAGGATGCGTTTATTACACGGGAGAAAAGAATTCAGATTTTGACGACTAAAGTTAGGGGTGCGTTCATTACGCGAGTAAATACGGTATATGCCATCCTCGCTGTCATCATGTACGCGAAATCCGGTCTCAATCCTATTCATCAACCTTTTCATTTTTAACAGGCTTTTTAACAATGCACTGCGTTAATAGTTCTGTGTAAATAATATCTGCTTGAACACCCTGTGTGCTCTGCGTGCTAATGATGATGATCGTTGGATTTTATTGGTGCAAGGGCCAGGTATGGCCAAAGAGCGCCAAAGCAGTGTTAGTGAGTTCGTAGTGGAGTGATGAAATCTGACAAGTACATGAGACGTGGCTGTATAAAATTAGTTGCTGTAAAATGCGTAAGATCTACATGTATTAAGGTTATGGCAATGAGTAATAAGGTGTACTATGACCATGAAAAATGTGCTGTGAAATAATGCTACGATACGCAAATTATCTCAGATACAAAAAAGTTGTCGCAGTTTCACCCGAAAGGCGAAGCATCAATTGCGATAGCAACTTAGTAGAGAGCTATACGGAGTAAGGATAGTAGTTTTATCCGCTGTACAAACTTGGACATGCAGCAGCACCCGCAACACACAGCACTGTTGTCGACACCGTCGGCGTTTTGCCCGCGTTCGCACAAAATGCGTGCGGCGTTGGTGACTGTTGCCGGAGCCTCTGATGTAAATAGGCACTTGGTGCCGCAGCTAAACGTCGCCTCCCTTCCCTGCCCTCCCCCCCCCCCCCACGGCCTTTCGTGCGTCAGAAGAAGGCGCGTTTGCTCTACATATATGGTGATTTTAAAGGAGGAAAGAGACGCCTACTTCTGCAGCCCTTAAGGGAGCACGGCACAGAACGCGCGTTTTTTCTCCGCCGTGCGTTCACTCCCCGTGAAAGCGCGCGTCCCTCGCGCCCTTTCACTCGCACATACAGCGTTCGGCGGCGCGCGGCGACGATTTCATCTCCATTGACGTCATACGGAACCTCACGGCGACGGCGACGGCAACGGCGACGGCGACGCCGACGGCAGAAATCTGCTTTGGAGTGTCCATATGATTGCTATCGCAATAAAAATTGCCAAGAAGCACAACTGCCTAAACAGCGCCATTGAAACACAAGGGCCTGAAGAAATGTGCTATGCAAAACTACTATCACAGAGGCATCCTCTTTCGAGGATGCGCTACGAGTTTATTGGGCTAATAATGTTTTGGAGAGGGAAAGAGAGAGATAACTTTATTCGTCAGAGTGGGGAGCTAGTTCATGGGCTCCTCTGGAAGGCCAGATAGCCGCCAGGCGATGCGACCTCTTCGGCTCGCTCCACGGCTCGGAGTTGTACGTCCGGACTGGTGGAGCTAAGCAGCACTTCCTCCCACGATGAAGGTGAGGGAGAGGCCAGGATATCGGGTGGAGGGGGATCCTCTTCGCAGTCCCAGAGGATGTGACTGAGCGTAGCTAGCTCGCCGCACAGGTGACAGTACGGACTTAATCTATCCGGGTAAATGTAAGAGTATAAGTAGGGGTTCGGATATGAGCATGTCTGTAACCTGCGCAAGGTGACCTCCTGACGCTTGTTTAGTTTACTGTGTGGTGCGGGCCTAGTGTATCGTATAAGACGGTAGTACTGGGTTATGTCGTGATATGAGTGCAGGACTTCGTTTGAGGTCTCCGGGTACGGGATGCCTACCGCTCGGCTGACGAATCCTCGAGCATGTTGGTGGGCCGCTTCGTTCCCTGGATTCCCCGCGTGAGCCGGGACCCATATCAATTCTACTGAGCGTGGTTCTCCACTGTTTTGTAGTGACTGTAGGAGCTTTAGTGTAGTGTGTCCCACTATTCCTCGCGCAAAGTTTGTTATGGTGGTTTTGGACAACATCGTTCAAGAAACCTTTGTCTGCTTTGGTGCTTTGGTCCGTTTCGGCTTCCCGGCACTCCAGGAGGACTGTGCTCTGCGTGCCATCTGTTCAACTACACCTAAAAAAATCACCGACCCTTCCACTCCATGAAGATTGTCGTATAGCGAAGCTCTGTACGGCGCTGCTTGCGGGGGGGGATGGGACGCGTCGGCGGCCACGAGCGATGGCGTTCCTAGCGCATTGGGGCGGATTGCACGCTTCGGCGTACACGGGCGACGGCGTTCCTAACGCGTTGAGAGGGATGGGATGCGTCGGCATCCACGAGCGATGGCGTTCCTGGAGGGTTCCTCACGCTTTTTCTACGACGTTCCCAGACGAGTCCTTGACCAAAGCTCCGTGTATACAGCCATCGCTAATGCGAACTTTTATTGCGATAGCAATTATATGGACACGCCAAAGAGGATTTCTGCCGTAGGTGTCGCCGTCGCCGTGAGGTTCCCTATGACATCAACGGCGATGAAATCGTCGCCGTGCTCCGGACGCTGTATGTGCGAGCGAAAGGGCGCGAGCGACGCGCGCTTTCATGGGGAGCGAACGCACGTCGGAGAGCAAACGCGCGTTCTGCTCCGTGCTACCTGAAGGGCTGCAGAATTAATCGTCTCTTTCCGCCTTTCCATACATAGAGAGCAAACGCGACCTTTTCCGTCGCGCGAAAGGCTGTGGGGGGACGGGAGGGAGGAAGGGGAGGCGACGTTTAGCTGCGGCACCAAATGCGTATTTATATAAAAACGCCGCGCGCGTTCGGTGCGAACGCGGGAAAAACGCCGATGGCGTCGACAACAGTTCTGCGCTTTGCTGGTGCTGCTGCATGTCCAAGTTTATACAGCTGATAAAAGTACTATCCTTACTCCGTATAGCTCTCTAGTAATTTGCTATCGCAATTGCTGCTTCGCCTTTCGGGTGAAACTGTGACACTTTTTTTCCTACACCGCCATTAGTTGGCGCGCCTCACTCTCTCCCCCTCTAACGCGAGTATTGGACGGCGCGACTTACGTCAACCCTCCTGCCCACAGGGGCGTCTGCGTCAGCAGGCGTTTGGTGGGCTGCGGCACCACGTACTCGAGCACACGAGGGTTGTACCCTCCCGCTTCTAACCGTGCGCGGCTTAGCCGTATACGGGGAAAACCGCGATAAGAAACAACATAACCTACAGAATCTAGTGTCGTTCGGAGATTTTCCTGTGACTGTTACCCCGCACCGCACCATGAACGAATACCGCGGTTTTATTTCTGATGACAACAAGTTGGAGCTCACTGAAGGTGAACTTCTGGAAGGATTTAAGGAAAGAAATGTTTTGACTGTAAAACGAATCAAGATGAGGCGCGATGGTAAGGAGATTCAGACAAAAGACAATTCTTACGTTTGGTTCAAATGTTCTACCCGAGACCATTGAGGCTGGGTACGTCAAAATAAGTGTCAGGTCATACGTGCCGAACCCGCTCCGATGCTTCAAGCGCCAAAGATTCGGCCACAGCTCGCAGAACTGTCGAGGCCGACTGATGTGTGCTAAGTGTAGTGCCCCCGAACACACATCTGAATCGTGTGAAAACTCTGTGGGCTGTGTGAACTGTGATGGGGAGCACGCCGAATACTCGCGGTCCTGCCCATCCTGGAGAAAAGAAAAGGAAATTGTAACTATAAAAGTGAAAGAGAATATTTCATTTAAAGAGGCATGAAGGTGGGTGACCCACCTACCCGTCTAAAGCCAGCTTTCCCGATGTGGCATGTTAGGGGGCAGCGTCACAACGGCCTCCGGCTGCTGTCCGCCCCACACGTAGTGAGCCGGCGGTGACGCCATCCGCGCCCTCGGCGGCTGCGGCTACTGCTTCTCCTCCGTGTCACAAAAAGGGTCCATCGACCTCCGGGCCGGTAGCCTCAAGAGTCTCGTCCATCGAGACGAGGCCCTTACAGCAAACACTGTGCTCACAAGAGCGCGTGTCCAGCGCCTCTCAAGAGCTGATGTACACAACAACCGGCCAGACGGCGCCACCAGTGCCTAAGGAGCTCCGCGTACCTCGCGATTGCTCCAAAAAAGAAAAACTCGACACCACAGGGCCCGACAAGGGCTCTATAGACTGATTTACAGTCCCTTCACACACTGCATGAACCTCTTTTTCAATATGAACACGCAAATATTGCAAGGGAACGTTAGTGTACTTCTCCATAACTTCGATGACGTTAAAGAGGTCCTTCGTAAATATAGTCCGTGGGTGCTGTGTGTCCAGGAGACGCATCTGAAATCAGAAAACACAAACTTTCTAAGGAAACACGCCGTTTTTCGTTAAGACCGTGACGAAGCTACCGCCTCGTCGGGCGGTGTCGCTATAGTTGTCGGTAGAGGTGTTGCCTTTCAGCAATTAAACCTCCGAACTTCCCTTGAAGCAGTTGCTGCCCGAGCAGTACTGTTCGGTCAGCTAGTCTTGATTAGTTCGATTTACAATTCCCCCTTGCTATCAACTTTCCAAGACACAGTTTCAAAATTACATAAATGAACTTCCGCTGCCATGCATAGTTCTCGGAGATTTAAATGCACATAACCCTTTGTGGCGATACACTCGTTGCGATGCGAGGGGGGGCCTAATTGAAAACTTTCTGTTTTCTTCAGGCGCATCTATACTTAACAAGAAAGAGCCAACGTATTACAGAGTTACACATAACACATACTAATCCATTGACTTAAGTATAGTATTGAGTGCACTAATTCCGTAGCTGGAGTCGTCTGTTATCAAGAGCCCCTTAGGGAGCGACCACTTCCCTATTATGTTAAACTCAACGAAACAAGATGGATGCTCGCCACGTTTCTATCGATGGAACGTGGACTCGGCCAACTGGCAACTGTTCCGAGAGCTTGCATGTCTAGGCGGAGATGATATTGCTGATTTTAATGTAAACGACGCTGTGGCATATCAAACATGTTTTATTATTGACGCAGCTACGAGATATATTACGCAAACTAACGGACTGACTAAGAAGCGTCGCATCCCATGGTGGAACGATAAATGTCGGAAAGCGCGCAAAAGCCAAAACAAAGCTTGGGGATTGCTTCGCAATTCTTCAACCACCGAAAACCTCGTTAATTTCAAACAGGTTAAGTCAGAAGGCAGAAGAACACGTTGACGTGCAAAAAGAGATAGTTGGGAGAGGTACTTCTCTGGTATAAATTCTTACACTGATGAGGCGTAAGTATGGCATAGGGTGAATAAATTGAAAGACCGGGAGTCGAACCCTCTACCCTTAGTAAGTACCCAATGAGATAGCCTGGAAGATCAAGCAGATTGTCTGGGCGAACACTTTTAATATTGTTACGTAATATTGTCACAAGGCGGGACTATTTACACTGTATTTACACTAGACAGACACAGTAGCCAAGATGGTGGACAGCCACCAGCACCCGACAGAACCGTCTTCTTTGTCGTCTGCCCCTGGCAGAATGTGTCTCTCGTAGCATGTGTCTCTCGTAGCACTACCCCCGGCGGTGGAAGCGCCGTCTCGGCGCACTTCAAACATTGTCGTCAGAAGGAGGGTGGTATGCTTTCAGCCTGCTGACGTGAACAATGTCACTGGGAGCGATCGCAGGCGGCAAAGTCGGAGAGACGGGAACAATCTCGTAGGTGACGTCCGTGACCTGGCGGATGATTCGGTAAGGACCCGTGTACCGAGATAACAACTTCTCGGATAGGCCCACACGACGGAATGGACACCACAGGAGAACTAAGGCACCGGATGAGAAGCGAACGTCATGATGCCGGCTGTCATAGAGGCGCTTTTGGGTCGCTTGCGAGGCCGACAGCCTAGAGCGGGCGATCTGACGCGCATGATCGGCACGAGCGATGGCATCACGTGCATATTCGCTAGGCGGCGCGGCAGCAGCCGGAAGTAGGGTGTCCATTGGCAACGTCGGTTCACGGCCAAAGAGCATGTAAAAGGGTGAATAACCGGCGGTATCGTGACGCGATGAATTGTAGGCGAAGGTCACGTAAGGCAGCGCCAGGTCCCAGTCACGGTGGTCGGAGGAAACATACATTGAGAGCATGTCCGTGAGGGTGCGATTTAGGCGCTCGGTGAGGCCATTTGTTTGAGGATGGTAGGCGGTGGTCAACTTGTGCTGCGTTGAGGAGGAGCGCAAAAGATCGCCGATTACTCGGGATAAAAATGCACGGCCTCGATCTGTGAGCAATTGGCTAGGGGCGCCATGGTGTAGAATAACATCGTGGAGCAAAAAATCGGCCACGTCAGTAGCAGTGCTGGTGGGGAGCGCTCGAGTGATTGCATACCTGGTCGCATAATCGATAGCAACGGCGACCCACTTGTTGCCGGATCTTGACTCAGGAAAGGGACCGAGAAGGTCTAAACCAACACGGAAGAATGGTGCGGTCGGGATGGAGAGTGGTTGAAGTAGACCAGCAGGGGGTGCAGCAGGACGTTTCCGACGTTGGCATTTATAGCAGGAGGTCACGTAACGTCGAACAGACCGGGCGAGACCACGCCAAAAGAAGCGGCGCCGGACACGGTCGTACGTGCGGGATACTCCAAGGTGACCAGCAGTTGGTTCGTCGTGAAGCTCATGCGGGACCGTTGAACGCAGATGTTTAGGCACAACGAGAAGCAGCTCAAGGCCATCGGACTGGACGTTACGACGGTAAAGTGTGCCATTCACGAGGACGAACATGCGCAGTGAGGCGTCGTTAGGTGCCGATTCCAGCCGGTCAATGAGCGATCGCAAAGAATCATCACGGCGTTGTTCGTCACCAATCTGGAGAAACTGATACATGGACATAACGCAGGGGCTATGTTCGATTTCCGATCCGTCTGGTTGGTCAACAGGGTAGCGGGACAAGCAGTCCGCGTCCAGATGGAGGCGGCCAGACTTGTAGGTAACTGAGTAAGAGTACTCCTGAAGGCGCAGCGCCCAACGACCAAGTCGTCCAGTAGGGTCCTTCAGTGAGGCAAGCCAACAGAGAGCGTGGTGATCTGTGACAACACGAAAAGGGCGGCCATACAAGTAAGGACGGAATTTCGAAACCGCCCAGACAAGGACAAGACATTCCCGTTCCGTAATCGAGTAATTGCGTTCAGATTTCGAAAGGAGACGACTTGCGTACGCAATAACACGATCAATGCCGCGTTGGTTTTGGGCTAAAACTGCACCGATGCCGTGGCCACTAGCGTCTGTGCGTACTTCTGTGGGAGCAGCTGGGTCAAAATGGGCAAGAATAGGTGGAGTCGTTAGGGCGGCGATGAGCTCAGAGAAGCCGTTAGCTTGTAGAGGACCCCAACAAAACGGGACGTCTTGCTTGAGAAGGTCAGTGAGTGGACGTGCGAGCGCCGCAAAGTTTTTCACGAAACGGCGAAAGTAGGAGCACAGCCCCACGAAACTACGAACGTCATGGACAGATCGAGGAACGGGGAAATTCGTGACAGCGCGTACCTTCGCTGGGTCTGGTCGGACACCGGAAGCGTCGACGAGGTGGCCCAGCACAGTAATTTGACGAAGAGCGAAGTGGCACTTCGAGGAATTGAGCTGGAGGCCAGCTCGTCGGAAAATTGCTAGAATGGTCGAAAGCCGCTCAAGGTGTGTTGCGAAAGTGGGAGAGAAAATTATCACGTCGTCCAGGTAACATAAACACGTCGACCATTTAAATCCTTGAAGCAGTGTGTCCATCATTCTCTCAAAGGTGGCTGGTGCGTTGCAGAGACCGAAAGGCATGACCTTGAATTGGTAAAGGCCGTCAGGGGTCACGAAGGCGGTCTTCTCGCGATCAAGGTCGTCTACAGCGATTTGCCAGAAGCCAGATCGAAGGTCCAGGGAGGAAAAGAAGGTGGCACCATGGAGGCAGTCGAGGGCGTCGTCGATACGTGGAAGAGGGTACACGTCCTTCTTCGTGATTTTGTTGAGGTGTCGATAATCAATGCAGAAACGCCAGGAGCCGTCTTTCTTCTTGACTAATACGACGGGGGAGGCCCAAGGACTAGATGATGGTTCGATGATGTCCTTCGCAAGCATTTTTGCCACTTCTTTTTGAATAACATCGCGCTCTGATGCGGACACACGGTAAGGTCGACGGTGAATGGGCAAAGAGTCGCCAGTGTTGATTCGGTGGGTGACAATCTTAGTCTGACCCAGGGGTCGATCACGAATGTCAAAAATGTCGCTGTATGAGGCCAAAACCCGACAGAGAGCGTCGGCCTGGTCAGGAGAAAGGTCTGATGCAATCATTTTGCGAAAAATGCTGGCGTCAGAAATTGGTGACCGGGAAACTTCAGCTGCTTCAGGCGCAGTTATTGCGACAACCTTGACGTCATGGTCTGTTATAGCGGTGAGGTGGGCAAGTGACATCTTGTGGGGCAACACTTGAGGGGTCAGACCAAAGTTTAGTAGCGGGAGGAACACACAGTTATCTGAAAATGTCGCGATGGTATGTGGCACAGTAACATCGCGCGTCAGGCGTACGTCAGTAATCGGAGTGACGATATAGTCGCCGTCAGGAACGGGTGGGGTCGATGACAAACACACGTACGTAACGGCTCGAGGCGGTAGGCGAACAAAAGCGGCGGGGCTTAAGCGGCTGACGGTCGTTTCGCAGGCATCTGATAGAAGAGGAAGATCGAGACAGAGTGTTTCAGAGGAACAATCAATTAAGGCCGAGTGTGCTGAAAAAAAGTCAAGGCCAAGGTTAAGGTCATGGGGGCAGTGAGCAAGGACGGCAAAAAGTACGACAGTGTGACGACCGGCAATGCTAACACGGGCGGTGCACATTCCGATCACTTGAACAGCACCACCATCGGCAACACGTATTGTCTGTGTCGTAGACGGAGTCATAATCTTCTTCAGGCGGCGGCGTAAAGGGGCGCTCATAATAGACAACTGTGCACCAGTGTCGATGAGGGCGGTCACAGGAACATTGTCGACTTTGACTTCTAGAAGGCTATGGTGAGTGGGCAGAGTCAGCAGAGGATTTGCAGGGGACAACGGCATTGCAGCTTCACCTCCATAAGCTGCACTATCTAGTTTTCCGGCGGCGAGCGTCCAGAGAAGGACGGCGAGGAAAAGCGGCGAGGCTGCGGAGAGCGGGACTGGCGGCGTTGTGGCGACGGGGAGCGGGAGAAGCGGCGAACAGGAGCAGTGGCGTCAGAGGGAAGAGGCTCGTGGGAGGACGACGAGTAGTAAGTAGGGGAACCAGCGGCTGGACGTCTAAAAGGAGTAGAGTGCATGGAGGTCTGGCGAGATGCGTAGGTCCAACGGCGACGGCAATAACGAGCAATGTGCCCGGCTTGATGACAGGAGAAGCAGATGGGCTGATCGTCGGGCGTTCTCCATTCCGCAGGGTTGCGGAAGGAGACAGGAGAGGTGTAGGATCGTCGAGCAGGTCCAGAGGAATAGGGCTGAGCGTCAGGACGAGTCAGTGGGCACGCCGATGGAAGGCCGAGATTGGCAAACTCCTGCCTTACTACAGCTTGAATGAGGGACACTGATGGCGGCGTTGGGTCACTGGCGTGGGATGTAAACACGGGTGGTGGAATAGGTGCAGGACAGGCAGCTTCAATCTCGCGACGAACAATACGGGTAATGTGGTCACAGGTTGGCGGCAGGCGAGCGGCATCACACGATGAACTTGCAGCCGTATTGGGCAGCCGGGTGAATCTCTGTGTTATACGGCGGCTCTTGGCATGTTCAAACCGCCGACACTCTTTGATGATTGTGTCGACGGTATCAACGTTGGTGTACACGAGCAGGTTAAAGGCATCGTCAGCGATACCTTTGAGCACATGAGAAACCCTCTCGGACTCAGGCATGTGCTCGTCAACCTGGCGGCAAAGAGCGATAACGTCCTGGATGTAAGAGACGTATGACTCGGAGGATGTCTGTGCACGAGTCGCAAGTTCATTCCGCGCAGCATGCTGCCGGCCAGTGCTGTCCCCGAAAAGGTCGCGTATCTTCTCTTTGAAAGAGTCCCAGCTTGTAATGTCCGCCTCGTGCGTCTCGAACCACACCCGTGGCGGGCCATCGAGGTAAAAAAGCACGTTGGCGAGCATAAGGGTCGGGTCCCACCTGTAGCTGGCGCTGATCCGTTCGTAAAGGTTGAGCCATTTGTCGACGTCAACCCCATCCTGGCCGGAAAAGACTCCAGGATCACGAGCAGGAGGCAGAACGATGTAGGTGGGAGCCACGGGAGGGGCAGCGGGTGAAGACGTGGTGCCTGCACCGACTGACATGGTCGGAAGCGTGATGAAGCGGCCGTTGCGGAGCTCCGTGATGGAAACAGGGAACTACCCAGCACCTCCACCACAAAGATGTTACGTAAAACGACACAAGGCGGGACTATTTACACTGTATTTACACTAGACAGACACAGTAGCCAAGATGGTGGACAGCCACCAGCACCCGACAGAACCGTCTTCTTTGTCGTCTGCCCCTGGCAGAATGTGTCTCTCGTAGCATGTGTCTCTCGTAGCAATATGTATCCAGCGCCTTTCATTACACACAAACATTTATGAGGTTGGAAGAACGCGCAGAGTGACAGCGCCTTAATCGGAAATGTGCTCGAGATGAAGATTACAACCGCCCGTTTAGTTTAGCTCAATTTAAAACTGCTCTTGCTTGTTGCAACAGCTCGGCAGCAGGTGCTGACCGTATCATGTATGAAATGATCAAATACCTACACCCTGAAACACAAAAGACACTCCTCTCTCTTTTTAATGTGATGTGGGCGGCTGGGTACATTCCATATTCTTGGAAAGAAGCTATAACAATCCCCATACTTAAACATGGCGAGGACCCGTCCTTACGTTGTAGTTACAGACCCACTGCTTGGACAAGCTGTCTGTTTAAGCTCTTCGATAAGATGATTAATCGGCGCCTTGTCTATCTCCTAGAAAGCAACGGAATACTAGATCCGTACCAGTGTGGCTTCCGAGAAGGTAGGTCGACTATAGACCACCTTGTCCGTAGTGAGGCGAATATAAGGGATGCCTTCATACACAAACAGTTCTTTCTATCTATATTTCTTGACTTAGAGAAAGCGTATGACACCACATGGCGCTTCGGTATTATCCGAGACCTATCCCCTATGGGTGTGCGCGACAATATGTTGAGTACTATCGAAAGCTACCTCTCTAACCGTACCTTTCTTGTAAGGGTGGGCCGGGCCTTGTCGAGGTCTTTCACCCAGGAAACTGGTGTCCCGCAAGGCGGTGTGCTTAGCTGCACACTGATTATTGTTAAACTGAACTCTCTACTAACAGCTATCCCACGAACAATGTTCTACTCTGTATATGTAGATGATGTCCAGATTGGTTTTAAATCGTGCAACCTTGCTATCTGCCAACGACATGTCCAGCATGGCTTAAATAAATTAGCTATATGGGCCGGTGAAAACGGCTTTAAGTTGAGCCCACAGAAAAGTACACGCATCCTTTTCACAAATAAGAGAGGAATAGTACCAGATCCGGCTATGGAGCTCTTTGGTAGTACATTACCTGTAACCACTGAGCACAAGTTCCTCGGCATTATGTTGGACTCAAAACTGACATTCATGCCGCATATCAATACTTGAGGGCTAAATGCCTGAAAACTATGAACTTGTTGAAGCTTCTATCGCGTAAGACATGGGGCAGTGACATGAAATGTACTTTGAACTTTTATAGATGCCTTGTTGGCTCGCGACTTGACTACGGTGCGATAGTGCATCAGTCTGCTGCACCCAGTGCTTTAAAGATGTTGGATCCCGTTCACCATTTGGGAATCCGACTCGCGACCGGAGCCTTCAAAACAATCACCGTTGAAAGCCTTTATGTAGAGCAAACATGTGGTCGCTCCACCTTCAGAGGTCTTATGCCAGTTTTACATATTCCCTGAAAACAAATTCAAACCGTACACATCCTACCTATTCTACCATAAACGATACCACATGTGCCACACTATTTCATAATCGACCTAGAGCGAAGCCGCCATTCTCACTACGTGTGAGAAACATCAGTGAAAAAAATGGGTATTTCATTACTTGAACATAACCTAATGACTCCAGGGAAACTGCTACCGCCGTGGCAGTGGCAGCTGGTAGAATGTGACACATCGTTGATCGAATTCACAAAACACGCGCCACAGGCACACATTCAAATGCATTTTTTAGAATGAAAGTCGAAGTACTCTTGCCCTGAATTTTACATGGACGCGTCAAAGTCGCATGCAGGCGTGTCTTATGCGGCAGTCGGTCCGTCCTTGTCGGAATCCGATGTATTCCACCCCCACACAAGCTTCGTTACTGCAGAGGCCTATGCAGTACTATCCGCGGTGAAACACATCGGGAGAATGAAACTACAAAAGCCAATAATATTTACCGACCCATAAGAGTCGTTAAAGCTTTGATGTAGCCGCAGACAGACAAAAACTCTATTATTACCAACCTCTATTCACTGATCTGCTCTGTTTATGCATCCAAACAACAACTCATAATATGCTGGGTGCCTGGGCATAAATGCATCGAGGGTAATATTCTTGCCGACAATATTGCCACGTCTATAACAACGAAAGGTTGCATCTCTTCCGTGCGTATTCCCGCCACAGATTTCAAGCCTTACCTCCGGAAGAAACTGGGGAGATATTGGCTAAGCATGTGGGACCGCGAAACACTCAATTAACTCCACATGCCCAACCTAGGAAATTGGCAGCCTATAACAAAAACACGACCAAGCGAGGTTATTTTTTGTCGTCTTAGAATAGGCCACACTTTGGGTACACACTCATACTTGTTGATTGTTGATGAGCCACCTGTCTGTGGTAACTGTGGCGCTACGTAAACGGTCCTTCACGTGTTAATCGAATGTCGTGAACGTCGTGAACCCTTCTCCCTGTTTAACTCTTCTTTTCCGCTCCCCTCCCGCTAGGTCACGTGGCCCGTCTTTAGCGAAGTCTGACAACGACGGCACAGGGTCCGCATAAGCAGCTTATCTGTAATAAACGGTATCGAGCCCTGAGTATCGTGGAAGTTGTGCGGCAGCACGATCGCGCCTCTCCAGTCAATTCGTGAGTCGGTGGCGACGCAGGCCTTAGCCGTCGCGTTGCGTTAACCAGGTGGTGTTTACGGAAGCGCCGGAGGCGAGGGTTCTTCATTAGTCCGTGGCAGTGCGGGCGTTTACTTGCGCGTCGCGTTAAGCAGATGATGTTTACGGGAGGACGGGTTGTGGTGGCTCCCTCAGCGCCCAGCTTCGCCACTGCATGCTTAGAAAGTCAGGCATCGGCTCGAGCATCGGAGAGCAGCGTAGTAGTTTAAACGAAAATGCCGTAAAACATCATTTATACTGAAATGTTATGGACGACTTGGGACCAGTAAATCTTAAGGCGCATCGTCGAGCTTTAAAGCAGGAGCTAAAACACCTAGCGCGCACTAGAGCTAAAGCTTAAATATTTCGCATTGCACACGCGTAAACATCGTGTATTTCTTCGTTTAGTTTATTTTTTCTGCTTGGCATCCGCCCACAACATGTCGCAAACACATTAATCGTTGGCTGTAGAACACTGAATACGTATCGTAACAGAAATTATCTACCAAACTGTCCATAAGTAGATAACAGCAGGGGTTTAGCCGACTTAATTTTTTGTTTTGTAGGGAGTGGTATGGTTTCTAGTAGCTGCAGACAGCATTTACATGCGAAAGGAAGAGAAAAAAACAGTCAGCAATGGCTATAACACCGACCCATGCCCCCTTTCCCTGTTTTGCGCCACCCGGAGAGCAGTTGAAGTACAAGAAAGCTAGGAAAGGAAGCGACAAACGTGTCAGGTTGAGTCGGCCAAGTTTAACACTTAAGGCACGAAGGAGCACAGGGCATTGCAGGTCACGTGATCTGCAGACTTTCAGAAAGAAAACAGAGTGAAATGGCCAGAATGTTTCACATGCGAAGGGTGGCTGCGTGACGTCCCTCAGAGGGGTGGTCAGGGTCGACGGATCAACCTTATGCGTGTGTATGTGACGCCACGCGTGTTTACTTCGATTTGACTAGCCCTTAGAATGCGAACCTAATTTGTGTTATATTAATGTTACATGATGCACAGGCAGAAAGTAATTTTCAAGATATAATTTAAAGTGTCACCGCAACCGCGATCAAAATGGCGATCGACAGAAATAGGCACCACTTCGTCTTTCTCCTCTTCACTGCAACCACGCTGACGCAGTATTTCTATGCAGCGGTCCCGTATTATGACACCCAGCGGTAGAAGCACCCTCCCGGCGCATCATAGACGCATTGTGGTTGAAGGAGTGTGGTAGGACTTGAACCTTGCTGCGTCAACGATGTCACTTGATTGATGCTTACGATGACGCTGAGAGACCGCACGAGACGGTCTCATATATGACATGAGTCACTTGTCGTAGCACGTGGTATGGACTGATGTATATCGACCGCAACTTTACGCAAAGCCCCACGTGGCGGGTTCGGGACCACGGAAGCACCAGAACACCCGGAGAAAAGTCTCGATGTAGGCAGTCAATGAAGACAAGCGCAGGCGACCTGTCGTGGGTGGTCAGTGCGGGCGATGGTGTCGCGGGCATATTCACTGGCAGAAGGTGCAGTCGAGGGTAGCAAGGTGTTCAACGTTCATAAACAAGCTAGATTGGTGAATTGCCGGCAGTATCGTGTCGCAGTAAATTGTGGGCGTAGCGCGTACTTTACATACAATAAATGAAGGTCCCAGTCCTGGTGGTCGGCCGAGAGCACTTCGAGAGCATTTCGGCGATGGCCTGGTTGAGGTAGTGAAGCCGTTGGTTTGTGGGTGGTACGACGTGGTGATATGTTAGGACGAGCATGAGCGCAAGATGTCATTGTAGAGAAGAAGTTACGGTGGCGGTCAGTGAGTAATTGGCCCGGAGCCGTGTATGCCCAGATATGTTCATTGAGGAGGAATCCCTAACATTAGTAGTGAAGCTTGTTGGGAGTTGTATAATTACGTACCGTATAGGTTCAATTGGTAGCGATGGCGAGCCACGTATTTCTGGAGGCAGAGAGAGGGAACGGGCCATTAAGGTGTAGACCAACTGTGAAGAAAGCTTCAGATTCGATGTCCATCGGCTGCGTATATACAGCTGTCAAAGCAGAAAGCCTTTTCAGGCGTTGGCAGGGCTCACAGGTGGTGAGCACTGCCTTTCTATATGTACGCAGCCTTCTACCGAGTCGTATGTCACCTATATACAAGACACCATCACTCTTTGCCGAACAGCGAGAAAGAAATGCCCCAGTGAGACAACGCTGGCCACACTTTCAAGGGCAGCGCGGATGATGCGTTGAACTTTCTGATTTATGCCAACCTCTCTACCACCGACTCCATCATCAAGGAATGCCGGTGCTTCAAGCAAAGCAAGAACCGTTGTGTAACTGCTCGGGTTTCTCGTCTCCAAAATACGGCTGCTACATCATCTTGCGCCGATTGTGTCTGTGCTCCCACTTTGTATGAGAACGTGACACATCCTTCGATCGACGCGAGCTTGAGACTCAGTGTCCTGGTCCATACCGTTCCCAACCAGAAGACCATACTACTGACCATTCTGCCCTGCTATCTCACTTATACAAGCAATTGTGCGACATGAATTTGCCTACCTGGGTTTTCTTTCGGCCTGTTTTACGTCCCGACCTTAAACCCGACCGGAGCTGATTATTGTGGCCCGCAGTGACCCCTACTTTCCGTACCCGTTCCGTAACCCGGCTGAGTGGAGATCCCCCGACAACAGGCAGATCTGCTTCCTTGCCGTCGAATTGGACATCCAGGTACGTATATGCCATCCCGCCACATACACACCTGCTGGTTTCCCCCACCTTGGAACAACTTTGTCCCACTTTTCGCCCGTTCACTGACTCCCGCCGCTATTCGCCACGCCGTACGCAGCAAGACTATGGCGTCCCTGTGGATGATCCCCTCTCCCCTGCCTAGCCCTCGCCTCAACGCCGCTAAGCTTGGTCCCCTTACCACTGCACCGTCGATCTTGTTCGCCGTCGTCCCGTCGATTCCCTCTCCGACGTTTCAGCACCGCAAAAGTAGTCATGCAGTTTCTAGAGGTGGAGCTACAGTAATGACCTTTGCAAGGAATCCTCACTTGACTGTACCCGCTAAACACAACGTGTTGGCCGTTCTTGGGGGCAGCATTACTGCAAGCTGCATTACTGAGCGAAACTGGATCGCACGTGTCTACTATGAGCGCCCACTCTACGCCATCGCCTCAAGAATGTCCTTACGCCTCTACCGAACCGATCTGTAAGAGTCGTGAAAGGCGAGTAAGTCGCTGTTATTGGCATGTGCCTTGCGCAAGTAACCATCCCAAATCGACACACTGTCGTCCTTTTTACTGTCGTAGCCCACAGCGCTCATGAACTCAAACTTGACCTCGATTTTCTTTCCACCCATTCTGCTCTCATCGAATGTTCGGCGGCGGTATCCGCCTTGTCATGTCCCTTTTCTACCTGCCTCGGTTGCATTGACTTCACTTGCCTGCCCCCTAAAGGTGTGACACACGTTGATTTGTGTTCCTCGCCCGCTGAGCCTGATGATGACTATGTGCTTACATTGATAACCATCGTGATGCTTATGCACGGTGTCACCATTCCGCTCACAGTCCTCACGAGCACCTGCCTCCCTCTTGTTTAGTTCGCTCTCACCGTTCAGTGATTTCGCAAGGATTATCACTGGCCCTTATTTGCGCCACAACGGACCACCCACTCGAGACATTTTCCGTCAGCGCGCTGTTGTGACGCTGACATTTGGAACATAGTTGCGACTCGCCACCCACCAGCTCAAACTCAAGCCCACCGCCGCGTTCTTGAAGGCTACCGCGATCTCTTTGGTCTTAACAATTGGCTCTTGGGTCAAACTTCTATCGTGATCCTTCGTATCAATACTGGCCATGCGAACCCCATTCACCAACGGCACTAGCGTGTTCTTGCGTCGAAGCACCGGGCAATGCAACAGACAATCAAGAAGATGCTAGCAAAGGATATTGTCGAGCCTTCCTGTAGTCGTTCGTTGGCATCTCCCGTCGTACTCGTGAAAGAGAAGGATGGAACGTGGATATTCTGTATAGAATATCGCCACTTAAACAAAATAACAAACAATCATGGTTGATACCTCTTTCATAGTAGTCGGTAGAACGCGAAAGTAAAGCGTGTCTTCTCAGAACCTGCTGCATGTTTGCTTCGTGAACTCAATTTGCACTTCAGCGAAAGCCGAACGATTTGAATGAACTGCTGCACCCTTTAGCGCAACAGTTCTCTTAGGTGGTGCGATCGCACGCGAAGCAGTAGGTGATGCACTGCTGATGCCCGCTGAAGCCGCAATCCGTAGCTGACGAAGCGCCGCAGGCTGATCCGACGCTAACTGCATACACGAGGCCACAGAAATACATGGATTTGTCTGATATTCCTGCTTGTAGATTTAGAAGTTCTTGTGGCTTTGTTCATTGCGCTTATATGCCTTCGTTGTCGTAAATTGCCAAGCAATGCATACTTTTCGAACTGCAGAAGACGCTGTGAACGCGGACAATCGTTACTAATTACAACGGCTCATCTTGGCGAGGTGGCCAAATCAAAACGCGCCACGCGTCTCAATGCACTGGCTTGCCCCTGATAAATTCTTAAGGTTGTTTTATGTCGCGTGTAGAGGCACGTGTCGAGTCATTTCCAGAACGCTGGAATGGGCGAAAGCGATGTATTCGTTGTCGACCTCAGGCGTTCGTCTGTGGCCTAATGGTTTCAACATCGGGCTTCTCTTCCATTGTTCCTGTGTTCGAATCCTGCCATCGGGCAATATTAATAAAGTTTGATTGTACGATTATTTACTGTTTCATTATTACATAAAACTATACACGAGGCTATATGTCGCATACAGTGTACTTGTGTGATATGATTTCCCTTTCTGTCACCGGCCCATATCGCGATCACGTCACCCTCGCCCCCATCTATGTGTATATAATCGCTGGCCGCAAGGCTGGGGTGTGTATTTTGTGCTTTGTATTCATTGGCTGTCGTTCTGCCACGTTAAGTTGCCGCCATGCAATAAAGCGTGTTTCAAGTACACTCTGCCTCTTCGTTCACGGAAGCCCCACAGCACGGCACTGTACTTGGTTTTTATCCTATGGCTACAACGCGTTGGACCCTCCGCTGCGCCGTGACTACCGAAGAGCTCCCTGTCGGCAGTCGTTAGTGCCACAACGCAGTGCTTCGCTTCACCGCTCATAGATGGAGACTATCACATCCGTTACATTCGTTGCCGGAAATTCGTCGTGAAACTTGTGATAAACAATTTCGCGTTAAATAGGGCGTTTGTCCTTTGCCGCGCGTACAGAAAGCTTAAGATTACTGTACGGAGGCTGCCTACTTTTCCTCCATAGTGCTACGATCAGTGTATTAGCACATTTAACGACATGGACCAGGAGAAGACCGCAATTGTCACCCCTGACGGCCTTCATCAGGTCAATGTGAGACCCTTCATTCTCTGTAACACGCTGGCCATCTTCGAATGATTGATCGACGCCCTGCTCCATGGGTTGAAATGGTCGGCGCGCTTGTTCTACCTGGACGACTTGATTGTTTTCTCCCCTATGCTTGACAAGCATCTAGACCGTATATCAAAAGTTCTTGGGGCGTTTCGCAAAGCTGCTCGTCAGTTGAACTCCACCAAGTGTCACTTTGGTCACCGCGCAATCGCCGTCCTAGGCCAGCTCGTAGACGCCACCGGAGTAAGACCCGAGCCGGACGAAATTCGCGCCGTCACCAGCTTTCATGTACCGAAGTCCACCAAAGACCACCAAAGCCATTCATATTTTGATAGGGTTGTACTGTTAATTCCACAATTTTTGCGAAAGACATTACGATCATTGCACGCCCCTTTACCTACCTTTTAAAGAAAGACGTTTCGTATTCGATGGGTCCTGATCACGCCGCCACTTTTTCGCAGCTCACCACTGTCCTTACTACGCTGCCAATCCTAGCCCACTTCGACCCATCATCTCCAACCGATGTTCGGACCGATGCCAGTGGTACCCGCATAGACATAGCCTTAGCTCCCCGCCAGCGAGGAGACGACCGCGTTATAGCCAGCACCAGCCGTCTCCGGTCAGGCGCTGAGCGCGATTGTTTGATCACTGAACGTGAGTGTCTCCCACTTGTTTGTGCAGTCGCTAAGTTCTGTCCACACCTATACGGACTCCCGTTCTCCTCTGCGTGATCACAGACCATCACGCGCGCTGATAGCTCTCCTCACTAAAGGACCCGACGGGTCTACTAGCTCGCTGGGCTGCAAGAGTGTACGTCATCGTCCTCAGCAGCACCTATTTATTTTCATTGCAGGACGAACGCCTCTCCCCGAGATCTCCAATTACACCTGTCTTGCGCTTGCTGATTCCAACTTGGGCCGGCAAATTTCCAAACTTCATCACCCCAGCTAGCTTTCTGTCGTCCTCGACTTAGCTTCCCTTTTCGTGGCACCCATTATGTAACTCTGATGGTTCACCGGTTATCTACCCTACGCATTACATGGCTTGCCCAGCTCCATTTCTTTATTTTAATGTCAGCTAGAATATCGGTTATCCCCGTTTCCTCTCTGATCCACACTGCTCTCTTCCTGTTTCTTAACGTTACGCCTAACATTTTTTTCTTCCATCACACTTTGTGTGGTCTTTAACTTGTTCTCGAGCTTCTTTGTTAACGTCCAAGCTTCTGCCCCATATGTTAGCACCGGTAGAATGCAATGATCGTGCACTTTTCTTCTCAACGACCGTGGTAAGGTCCCAGTCAGGATTTCGCAATGCTTGCCGCATGCGCTCCAACCTAATTTTATTCTTCTGTAAATTTTCTTATCATGATCAGGTGCTAAGAATCTCTGGATCCGGACAGGCCGCCACTGCAAAGGGAGCCTGGCAACGTTCAACACGCGAACGCTCTCGAGTGAGGCTAGCTTAGCAGGGCTGTTTGAGTAATTATGAAGCATTGCCGGAGAGTATACATACTCAGCTGTATACAGCTTGGGCCACTTGCACCAGGATGCAGAATGTTTCGCCACTACTCCATGAAAGAGCCGGCCGATATCGACGCAGTCACCAGCGTTTTCTCCGTGTCGCCATTAATTCAAATCACTGACGGTCAGATCTTCAACTGGTTATGCTTTCCTGTGAGTGTTCCTTCTAAAGAATGGCACCTTATACTTCCATAACATTCACCCTGACGGCCTTGACCTTCTCTTTGTCATACCAACGCTCCTACATTCGACCATTCTCCGTCACGACATTCCCATGGCGTGGCACTTGGGCGTTTCACGCACATACGACCACGTGCGCCGTCACTTCTTTCGGCCTGGTCTTCCCTGCTCCGTGCGTTATTGGCAATCGACAGAGATCGGCATCACTTCCACTTCCTCCTCTTCTGTGCCGCCGAGCTAAGGCGGTGCTTATCTACGGTGGTCCGCTATCAATGTAATGCATCGATATGTAATCTGACAATTCTTCGGCCATCGTGCAGAACTGCGAACTCTTTTTTGTTACTATGCCATTTTGGAAGCAGCAAGAACAGTTCAATAATGGCCGCACTACATGTAAACTGCTTTTTGTCTGATCCCTACTGCTTCTTTTGTTATTAGGTATGATTTTGTTCAGTGTGGCGTTTACTGTTGTTGTTTTTATCAGTTCGCCTTATCTCCAATAACTTCAAATGTATAGATGTTTCCTCCCTTGCCCAGAATGAGTTACCTTATCTGCGCTGCCGATGCAAGCAGTGGACGAGTGTGCCGTCGTCTTCATAACGCCATTCTCTCCATTATTACTTACCACAATGATCTATCAAATGGGCTATGGTGCAGGCAAATCTTTTTTTCAGATTAGCTGAGGAAAGGTGCCTGAAAATTTTATTAGATAGCGAAAGGTAGTAAACCCGTGCAACACCATCTCGCAGTTTCCCAGAGGTGTGTCAGTCTGGTATTCATTATTTTTGTGAGAAACTCAGGCCGCCCATATTTCGTATAAATACATTTCGTCAACGCTTGATTGATCTCTGTAAACTGTCAATATAAAATTGTCTACATGGTAGTGGTTTGTCCAAATGTCCGATTTACAATAAAATTAGTGTGATTAAAAAGTGCCATTGGGGTTCCTACACGTGTAGTGATAGCTGGATTCTTTTGTGTATGAAAGATTCATTTAAGTGTAAGTTTGCATCATGCTTTTGAGCCGTCAGCTGTTTACTTTTGGCAGGTAGTGGAGATTAAAGTGTTATGAAAGTGCAGCATTCTATGGTGCGCCTTCAAGCAAAAAAAAAAAACGAAATGGGAGTTTCTGGTGTTCATGCACAGGGCATTAATTATTCGCCCTAGTTAGGCTTGATAACTTGAAAATGAAAACGTGCGCTTTCGTTTGTTCTTCATGAAAAATTAAGCAATAATAATAAAGGCACCCCTATACCCATTCCTTGTTCCCACCGCAAGGAGTTATTAAAATGACGATTGCAACTTCATGTGAAGGCGCTATCGACTAAACCTTTTGTCCGATCACTTAATTCGCATTCCGTCCTAGCATGCAAAATGCGTTGCCTACATTTTCTCGCTATTTATTATGGGTCAATGATTTCGCTTTATTTAACATTGAATTTTCCTCTCTTGCAGCTGGGGCGAGGGATTTGGGCAAAAAGGTTACGCCTACATGTCTCGAGACAAGAACAACCAATGTGCCATCGCTACCTTTGCCGTGTTACCGGTTGTATAGACATAATCTTACAGCTCAAATAAATTGTATTAGGCTGAAAAATAGCGCTGATTGTTGTTCTTCTCTGCCATAATCTACAATATTTGTTACCATACTTTATATGATAATAAATAGTTAAAGAGCCATAGCTTCAATGACACATTCGAAATTAGTAAAAACCCGGAGCTTTATCTATGCAGACATTAAAGCGAATGCTTTTCGGGGGTGAACGTTTTTGAGCTTCTGCAGACATGTAGATACGTGTTTTATAGAACGGGTTCCTAAGCACGCAATATAGCGTATAACATCACTGGAACAGTGCCCTGCTGGTTACGTCTATTTGAGTACTTCGCTGCGGAAACGCTTATTCCTAAATCCAAATAAAAAAAAAACTGCTGGCTTTCTTTTATTTTGAAAATTGTTGAGATGTCTTACTCATACTAGGCATAAACGGATTTTACTAAGCATACTGCTCATCTTGAGCCGGACGCACACTCCCATCGCATGCAGTATCAATCCTCAATGATAGCTGTTGAGAGAGTGGCGCTTTCGTTTAAACGCGAAAAAAATGTATGAAACATGGTTGTAGGGTAAAGTAATCATAGTTACTAAATACAACGAAAAATACAGCTTGTAGTGTTACGAAAAATGCTGAAAAGACAGCGTAAAAGCTGAATATCCCAAATTAGCAAGGCGGATATTCGCAAGGAGGAGCCAATTCCACTAAGTAGAAAAAAAAAATGTCATCCTCATGACAACATATAACGAAATTACGCAGCACTTTTATCTCGGCAGGAGAGACTTTCCCCTTCCTCACAAGAAGTTAAATAGAGCGCAGGCATTGACCCTCAGATTATTGCAAACAGGCTCGTATCCCAGCCCGGCTTTATTACACAAGCTTTATCCCGACACTTATGCCAGTAGTTCTTGCAGGCACTGCAATGACTTCGCTAGCCTAGACCACATGCTCTGGCGTTGCCCCTCGTTGCGAGGCACGGAACAAATCAATGAGGACAAGTGGTTCTCCGCTATCAGGAGCCCCGATGCCGGGGCGCAACTATGGGCTGTCCAGAGGGCCCACGATGCGGCGGTCGGGCATGGCCTTACTGTCCCAACGTGGGAGCGGCCCGCTGCGCGCTGAGTCGCGTACCTCAGGACTTTTATTAAAGTTTTACACCCATACATCCATCCATCCTCATGAAAGTAGAACAAGCATACAATAGAACTATATGCAGGTTTTTCAGAAAGGAAGCTTGAACTGTGGATTTACGCAGAACTGGTTCACGACATTCAACGTGGCGACTTGGCGATCAATCTTGTGGGTAATGCTGCGGTCCATAAATAGTACATTGTCGTGCCCCCTACCAATGGAATGTTTTCCTTCAACCTTGTACGCAACCATATGTTGGCGGCAACTTTATCTCAATAGGAACAACTTTTATCTTATATACGTAACTTAGATGAATAACACTTCCTGAGAATGAATGAATGAAAAGCTTTATTTCATGAGCTTTTCAGCGCATGCGCCGGATGGAAGTGGTTCCCACTTCACGGGAATTCATATGCTGTTCTTGCCGCCTAACCCCTGGTTACGAGCCAAAGCTGGTATTCCAGGGCGGGGCTGGACAGCAAGATCTTCCATCGCTCTCTAAGTGGTTGGTGGGTAGGGGGATCATGCTGGGGTTAGGATTGGTGAGAAGTGGGACTTCCTGAGGTACACAATAACACCTGTTGCTAATTTCTGAACGCCACTAAAATGAAAAGTTGTTTTTTTCACATAAAAGACATCGGACAGGCTTGTACACATGATTTAGTAAATTTTATTCAGAAATAGAATGCACGATACAGCGAACGCTCACTGTTTTCTCTGCCAAGTCACATGGCATTCGATAAACGGTTTCAAAGTCATATATAAACTCGAACCGTTTGCGTAGTCGAACGTTCAATGAAAGTCGTTCTCATTTAGATCAACATTATGCTCACCGTACCACTGGTCGAACAAAATTATGTTTGCCCCTTCGCATCATCACATATTTGGACTAGCAACAATGCTTTGGCCGGTGCAGGTTAAAGCCGAGATGAGCATTAAGAATAGAGAGTTCCTGAACGCTCCGTGGTTTAATGTTAATTGTAACTGTGAAAAAGCCTAACAAGCACGTAAAACGCAAAGAAGAAAAAGGTCGGAGCATGGTGGTTACAGTGCATGTCAGTACTTCGTGGCCTTCGTTGTCCCCAGACAGTGCTCCCGTCACGTCATTCACTGGATGGATTTTTCAACAGATAACAGCGCAGTAATCGACCTGAGGAGGAACTCGATAGTGTTTTCTGCTGGCCATGCCCTATTGCCAAACAGAAACGCCGCAAGCCCAGCCTCCCTGAAAATTGCTGGCGAGCTCGTAAATCTCCCACCCTATTTAAGCAGGACGATTTCTGTCAGCACTTAGCAGGCGGACAATTTTGGGGGTGTTGTCGAAGGCAACCGATGCTTGCTCCTTGCTGGGGATGTCTCGGTACCGCGGGGCATCTGATGAACACTCGCGCCGATGGGCTGAATCAATCACTGTCGCCCTTGAACGACTGCTAACTTTTGCTGCGCGGTAACTAAGCTGGACGGCGTCGGCCGCGCGCGCCGGAGCCACGAAGGAAGAAGTTCACTCTTTGGGATCCGTTTCGAGACTGGTTTGTTGTGCAGTATTAAATGACTAGAGTGTTAACATCCTCCACCGCAATGAGCACCGGCTCATTCCTGGCCACCATTGTCCACACAGGCTGGCAATTCATTGAGCTCGAACGGGTACAAAGCTTGCATGGGTCATCGCAGCTCCCTTTGGTTTGGAGGAAGGATTCTGCAAGCGCGTAATCGGCCGTCTCTTCCTGGAAAGCTTTCCGAAACACGACACATTTGTCACATCTGGCGAGAAGCCCGATTGTCCCCGATGAGAACTATCTCACCTTTACTGATGCTTCTTCCTCTGCCTGGCTTGGTGACATGCACTGGGCGAAGCTGCAGCAGGTATTCACGTCTCCATCGTTGCCAAAACGAGTCCACAAGCCCGGGGCATCGCTTCCATAGGCGTGTTTGTATCTCTGCACTGTCGATTTCACTTGAGCGGTTTCTCGGAAGGGAGGTAAACTCGTTAGCCTGCGACCGACGAGGAAGTGGGCTGGGATCAAGGGCATAAGCTCCCCCCCCCGTCCGAAGAGACGAAAGTCAACGTACGAGAATATACGGCAGCGTCGGCTTGTGTTATAACCGTGCAGAGGCTGCCACAGTCAAGGCAGCTCCTTCCGAGCACTCTACGAAGGGTGGCCTTCAGGGTTCTGTGTGCACAAAGAAGGACCAGACCTCGCTTCCCTTAATGGCGTGAACTATTTGGTTCAGATCTTTATATGCGCGTTTAAATGTCAGCGCATTGTCGGACAACACGGTATTGCCTATTCCCCTCCTTGACACGAATCTTTTGAACGCCATCAGAAATGACTTCGCGGAGAGGTCCTTAACAAGCTTTAGCTGAGCGGCTCGTGTCGTCGCACAAGTGAACAAGCGATATAAGATTTGTGTTCGGACCCGCTATCGTTGTAGAACATAGGCTCCGCAAAGTCGATACCCGTTGTTTCAAATCAATCAGCCTGGGTGAATCGGTATAGAGGAAGCGGGGCAGTGGGCTCTTCTGCGGCTCGGCAACTCTGCTTGTGACACGAAAGACAGCGTCGAATGACCGATTTGATTGCCTGTCTTCCTCGAACAATCCAAGAGCGTTCTCGAAGTTGGGATAACGTGTCCCATACTCCTGCGTGCAGTAAGCATCTATGCTCCCAAGAAATAAGCAAGCGTGGGAACGAATGAGACGGTGACAGTATTACGGGATGCTTAGCGGCTTCTTCTTTTGTGTTGTACTGAAGCCGCCTGCCAACTCTCATTATACAGTCAGCGTCCAAGAATGGTTTCAAAGCTATCACTGTCAATCCCCGGTCGAGCAGCCTGGCGGCACGTAGCGCGCGAACGTCGTTTCTGAACGTGTCTAGTTGAAAGGCTCTTTGCCAAATTAGCGCTGCATCGCCTACTTCTTCAGCCGTCAACTCTCCCGTCAGCTTCGACTGGCTTCGACAGTTTTGAATGAACCGTCTGACCCATGCTGTTGTGCGGAGCACTCTCGTCAGTGCGCTGCATGTGGTCTTCCAGGCATAGGCGGAAAGTTTTCATTTCTCCAGGGGGGGGGGGGGGGGGTCTGGGGCCTGACCAGCTTACCGAACCCCACCCATGTATACATATATATATTGTCACGTGCCTTGTGAGAGAACGGGCGACGCGACGTTTATTGAGGGTAGCGGCTCCTGAAAAGCACGGCGCTGGGGGCTGGCTATCGAGCGGGCGGAGAAGCACGCGCACTTCTTCCTTCTTGTCCGTGCCCGCCTCTTAGCACTGTACCCACTACTGCTGGTGGCATATCCCCCCTTCCTCGGAAAGAGCATCGGCTCGATGCTCAAGAAGCGGTGTTAGAAAAGGAGGGGGAAACAGCATGGGCAAGGCAGGTGCTCGTGCAAAGGACGCAATCACAGCTAGAGGAGAAACAAAAGCACAGCAGCCGGGAAGCGCGACGGGTACAGTCTCAAGAAACAGAGAGGTTGCAAACAGTAGCGTAAGTAGAAAGATGAATAAAAAATAATAATCACGAACGCGCAACATATGGTTTCATGCGCACAACGTGAACTACGTCAGGGCGAGGTTGTTGTCTACGCCGTGTTTGCGCCGCACTGTCTGGTACGACTTCGTAGTTCACGTCACTAATGCGGCGCAGCACTTTGTATGGGCCAAAATACCGGCTAATCAACTTTTCACAAAGGCCACGGCGGTGAACAGGGGTCCACACCCACACTTGGTCTCCGGGACTGTAGCGCACTTGCTGGTGACGGATGTTATAGCGCCGTGCGTCTGCATGTTGCTGCTCACCGATGTGCAGCCGCGCGAGCTGGCGGGCTTCCTCAGCGCGCTCAGCAAATTCTTCGGCGTCAGTCGTTAGGTGCTCGGTGTCGTGACACGGAAGCATAGCGTCCAGCATCGTCTGTACTTCGCGGCCGTAAACGAGGCGAAATGGTGCGAACCGCGTCGTCTCTTGTACGGCGGTATTATACGCGAAGGTCACGTAAGGCAAGATGCGATCCCATGTTTTGTGCTGGACGTCGATGTACATAGAGATCATATCTGTGATGGTCTTGTTTAATCGCTCCGTAAGTCCATTGGACTGCGGATGGTAAGCAGTCGTCTTTCGATGCCTGGTGTTGCTCAATTGAAAAATTTCGTCCATGAGCTGTGCCGTGAACGCCGTTCCTCTGTCTGTGATTACAGTGGATGGGGCACCATGACGCAGTACAATGTCGCACATGAAGAACTGTGCTACCTCAGAAGCCGTGGCTCGTGGGAGCGCCTCCGTCTCGGCATAGCGGGTTAAATAGTCAGTGGCGACGATCACCCACTTGTTGCCGTCGGTTGACAGGGAAAAAGGCCTAAGGATGTCCAAGCCGACTTGGTCGAATGGCTTATGAGGTGGTTCGATGGGTTGCAATAACCCGGAGGGCTTCAGGGGTGGTGACTTTCGTCGCTGACATTCACGGCAGCCTTTAACATACTGTTTTACGCTTGCCGCAAGCCCGGGCCAGTAATACATCTCGCGCACTCTAGCAAGCGTTCGTGAGGAGCCGAGGTGGCCAGATGTAGGCTCGTCGTGGCAAGCGAAAAGAATATCGTCCCGCAAGTTTTTGGGAACTACTAGAAGGTAGGCTCGGTCATTCGGGTGGGAGTTCTTCTTGTAGAGCAGATTGTCTCGTAGACAGAAGGACGTCAAAACGCGGCGTAGATGGCGTGGTATGGATGTGGGACGGCCCTCGAAGTGGTCGAAGAGAGGTCGAATTTCAGCGTCGTCACGCTGCCATTTGACCAAGTCCGACGTAGTAAGGGCGCCCAGGAAGCCGTCGTCGTCCTCTGGCTGTCGACTGACAGATTCGGCGGGAGCACGCGACAACGCGTCGGCGTCTTCGTGCTTGCGGCCAGACTTATAAACTATAGTGACGTCAAATTCCTGTAGCCGCAAGCTCCATCGTGCCAGTCGGCCTGAAGGGTCGCGTATGTTCGCCAACCAACATAGAGCATGGTGGTCTGTCACCACTTTAAAGGCACGGCCGTAGAGATAAGGGCGAAACTTCGTGATCGCCCAGATGACCGCGAGACACTCTTTTTCTGTGGTAGAGTAGTTCGCCTCGGCACGGGACAGCGAGCGGCTAGCATAAGCTATTACTCTTTCAAGGCCGTCTTGACGTTGGACGAGTACTGCGCCAAGGCCGATGTTACTGGCGTCAGTATGCACCTCGGTGTCAGCCTCTTCGTCAAAATGAGCCAGGACGGGTGCTGACTGCATGCGTTGTCGTAGTTCAGCGAAGGCCGCCTGTTGCTCTGCGTCCAGGCAAATGGCGTGTCATCCCTGGTAAGGCGAGTCAGGGGTTCCGCAATCTTCGAAAAGTCGTCTATGAAGCGGCGATAATACGCACACAAGCCCAGGAAGCGTCGGACGGCCTTCTTGTCGGCAGGAGGAGGAAAAGCTGCTACAGCGGCAAGTTTGTCGGGATCGGGTCGAACTCCTTTGGCGCTGACGACGTGTCCGAGAAACTTGAGCTCTTCATAACCGAAGTGACACTTTTCTGGTTTAAGCGTGAGATTAGCCGATCGGAGCGCTTCTAGCACATGCCGCAGGCGATGAAGATGTTGCTCAAATGTTTCAGAAAAGACAACTACGTCGTCAAGATACACAAGGCAAGTCTGCCACTTCAATCCAGCGAGGACAGTATCCATAATTCGCTGGAAGGTTGCTGGGGCAGAACACAAACCGAAAGGGAGCACTCGAAATTCGTAAAGGCCGTCGGGAGTCACAAAGGCAGTTTTCTCGCGGTCTCGTTCGTCGACCTCGATCTGCCAGTATCCACTTTTCAAATCGAGTGACGAAAAGTACTGGGCACGCCGCAGCCTATCTAACGAGTCGTCGATACGTGGCAGTGGGTACACGTCCTTTTTAGTTACGTTGTTGAGCTTCCGGTAGTCGACGCAAAAGCGTAGCGTTCCGTCTTTCTTTTTAACAAGAACGACCGGGGACGACCATGAGCTGTTAGAAGGTTCGATCACGCCGTCTTCAAGCATCTCTTGTACTTGCGTACGAATCGCTTCACGTTCCTTTGCCGACACGCGGTAGGGCTGCTGGCGTATCGGGCGTGCGTCGTCGCATGTGATGATCCTGTGCCTTGTAACTGAAGTCTGGCGTACCTTAGACGAGCTTGCGAAGCATGCCCTGAATTCAAGCAAGAGCTCGTGCAGTGCCGCCTGTTTGTCTGGAGATAACTCTGAATTAATGTCGACGTTGCCCAGTGACTTGTCAGCCATCCTCACTGGTTCAGGGGTAAAACATATATATATATATATATATATATATAGGGGCAATATATATATAGAATATTTCATAACAGTTGCCCTGGAAACTTCGTGTGTCCTCTTAAGGTTGTTCACTGATGTGACGAGCATATATGAGTATTTGCAAGACCTCAGAGTAAAAGACAATTCAGTTTTACAGCCCGCCTCCCCACGCACCGGCAAGATACTGGCGTCTCTTGGTTGAGCCATGCAACAAGCGACTTCAGTTAAACGCGTCAAGGAGACACATGTATTTTGCGCTTAAGTAGCACGAGTACACATCTATCAAAAAGAAATGTAACGCCTTGTAAAAGACTTAGTACAATAGATACAATCAAGAAATCTTTTCATGACGAAAGGTCAGTGATTGAGAAGATATGACATAACATATAGAAAGATTAAAGGATATATAACAATTTCTGAACGCAACTTATGACTAGAATTATTAGCATAAATATAATGCGATTCCATAACGCCATAGTTCCATTACATGTCAAAGCATGCCTTATGCCAATTTATTTTCCGGAGGCAGAACAAAGGATTGCAGAGTAAAACTTATCAGGTGCTCAAATAAATAAGCATATTAATCAATAAATAAGACAGCGATATCTCAAAAGCGCAAAAGGACTCGATAGCAAATATAGGAACAACGTAGATTGTGTTATTGAGAGGCAGATGCAGCATACGACGAATAAGAATTAATAAGGAAAATGCACAGATATACTAGGGAGTTTTACAAATAGCGCAACAAAGCGTCTTTTCTTACCCAAATGGCCTTACTCTGCTTGCGCTCTTATGGAGTTTTGTATAACTTTTTGCGTTGTTTTCTAAACAAGGTGGTTTGCTTTGACTTGTAAGTTGGGGCCTTTCTCTCTCCTATTAAAGACATCAATTCGTTGTCTGGTGCGATGATTTAAAGTGTTCGTTCGGGCACTTGATCTGGAAATGAAGTCGTCGGCAATCTTATTCAAATTGATTTTGCGGGAGAGTTCTTTGTGGGCGTGAAAAAATTGCCAGATGGTTCAAACACGCTTGTCCAGTCGTCGACCGCAAGTACATTTTCAATCGCCGAAGGCAAGAAAATGACCTCTCGGATGTGGTCGACGAGACCGGTATGGCCAACGCAATTTGTTTAGCTTGGCCATTTCCGGCAAAAGGTTTCGCAGGTGTTCGCCCTTGCCCCCTGTAAACATGTGCACGACGTCCCCAAATGTTTGTGATGCCAACCTTTGCTGGCTTAAAATGTCAATCAGCATATCTCTGTGCAAAATCAGGCGTCCTGGTTCAAGCTCGTCACCGTATAACTATGTTATATATGCTTCGTCTTCCTTCCCCATGGCAAGCTGCTCAATGTGGGACATATGCTGCCACATATCAGGTGGATACGAGTTGTTCAACGAAGACATCACTGTGTCAAGTACTTCATAGAACCTCTGGCGGTTCATGTCACTCGCTGATGGAAACACGTGAGCTGAGGAACCTTCTTGATAGCAGCATGGAGTCTTCTTTCGCCTAGCGGCTAGAACACACGGGTCCTCAACTTCTACTTTTCCTGCCTCTGCCATACATATGTGGGTCACGCGCTTCATTTTGGAGTTAATCTGTGCCGAGTTGGCTTGGGCTATATATTAGTGAGTACATGTTACTACAATTCATATAGGCGATATAACCAACGTACAGACTCGTGTGGAGGCTGCACTTTGTTGCCGCAATTTTGACGAGCCTTACAAGGGACCGCCCATTTTATCTAATTTTTCCAACTACGAGTATGAAATCCGCCGTAAACCTCCGCGATCGCCTCCTCTCGCCATCTATAGTCGTGTACAACTTTAAGAGGCAGTGGAATTTGCCCCTTAAAGGCGGGTGCACACCAATGGGTGCGCACTCTAACTGACGTCATGAGCCGGACGGCCGGGGACCCCGCGGACGGAGGACATGGAAGCCCGCGCTTCGAGCTGGGCCGAGTCGCGTCAGCGGCCCTATTTCTTTAGTCGCGGTGGAAATCGGCTGCTGCGCTTCAGTGGTCAGTGCGGGGTGCCTCTCCTGTCTTCTTAAGTTATAACCGACATTTTTTTTATTGTTTCGACGCGCGAAAGTGCGCTGCGCGGGAAAATTCGCAGTGGAGCGTGATCGGAATCGCGCTGAACGCGATTGCTTCTCTTTTGGATTTAAAAAAAAAATACTTGGTTTCAAGTTGGGGGTGCGGCTCTTACACGGATTATTACGGGAAGAATCTTTTTCGTGTAATTGTTTTATGCTTCGCTATCATTCATACTGCTTCGCCTTTCCGGCAAAACTGCAGCCTCTCTTTTTTTCTGAGTCCTAGTAGAAGCTCTGTTGCGCATGACTGCTATTGATTCTGATTTCAAGTGAATCCGGCTTAGCCTCACTTCGGTTGCTAAGTTAATTATATATATTTTTGGCCTCTGCATGCACGTTGCGATGTTTCCATCCCCAATAAAGGTTGTAAATTATTATCAGTTCTTTTTCATGAGTCGCTAGCATTACCTACTGGAAAGAGAAGCAATGCTGAGACACATCATTCACGCGCATTTCTCTAATAAAAGACTCTACCGAAGGGGTCACTGAATTCTGCAGGTGTTTTTCAGTGTCAAAAAAGTGCGCAAAGCCATTTGTAGCAAATTGAACATAGAGCAACATATTGGCTCTCTAGACATAGGCTATCCATATCATTAGAAATAATTGTTAGTTGGCTACCTCTTTCTCTTTCAAAATATCATAAATTTTGTCCTGTGTACACATTGAAATATATTATGTCTGTGCATGGCGTTCAGACTAGAAATTAAAATAATATGTCGAAGTGAAAAAATACGGATGAGCGAGCCGCCGTGGATGCTTCTAATGCACATGTTTTCCAATTGCCAGAATTTTCGGAAATAAAGCCAAATTATGAATAAAAGCCATGCACGCCCGCGTCAATAATGAGGCAGTTAGCTTTTAGCTGCAATAACATGTTAAGGGAAAATGGAGAGGCAACTCAAAAGAAACCATAAACAGTTTGGGTAACAGGACCCTGGTAATGACATTGTAGGAGTTGGGGGGACTTCGGCATCGCCGGGGAGCGCCCCACCCCCTCCCCCCAGGAAAACTCCGGAGGGGGCTCGAGCCCCGGAGCCCCACCTTAGTCAACGCCTATGCTTCCAGATTCATTGGTGGCTCTGGTGTGCTCTTGTTGTCAGTCAAGTCTGCCACGTTCTCTCTCCACGGGAGAGTTACTTCGTATCTACCGTTCTTGTGCACGATGCTTCCCAGGCAGCACGTCAGCTCGGACCAACGTTCTATGCGTATTGGCACTTCCTGACCGAATGTGGCCTAAGATTAGCAACGCGGTTCCAATATGGTTATTTTCAGTTATAGCGCAAAAACGTACACACACACACACACACACACACACACACACACACACACACACACACACACACACACACACACACACACACACACACACACACACACACACACACACACACACACACACACACACACACACACACACACACACACACACACACACACACACACACACACGAACACATGTCTTCGTGTGTGTGCGTGTGTACTTTTTTGCGCTATATCTGGCTGTAACTATGTTAGACCAACTGGCCCAACAGGCGGTCCTTCTGTTCCAATATGGGTTATGCCGTTCTGATTCCTAACCCAATCATGTTATAATATTAACAGCGTGGATCGAATATCGGCTGGACCATTCTGATAAAGATCCTACACTGGCCCTCTTTGCACATGCAGTAAAAAATATTAGTACTGCCGTTCATTAAGGCCGGAATTATTGGACCACCATTCCTGTGGATTTGCCAACATAGGTTACTAAGTTGGCTTTCATGGAACAACATAGGGCTTGCAGTAAGCAAATGTTTTGTTCCCGATTTTTTAAACGTATTTTTGTACGACTTGGTAAGCTTAACTGACGTTTCAAAAATTGTCGCAGTTTCACCCGAAAAGCAAAGCATCAATTGCGATAGCAAATTAGTAGAGAGCTATACGGAGTAAGGATAGTAGTTTAGTCAGCTGTATAAACTTCGACATGCAGCAGCACCAGCAACGCGCAGAAATGTTGTCGACGCCGTCGGCGTTTTGCCCGCTTTCGCAGCGAACCCGCACGGCGTTGGTGACTGTTGCCGGTGCCTCTGGGGGCGGCTCGGATGTTTTCGACGAGATCAGAATGGGACACTCGTCGAACTGCGTCGGAAATCTTACCCACCTTGAATACGCATTTTGTGCCCCAGCTAAACGTCACCTCCCCTCCCTCCCGTCCCCCCGCGGCCTTTCGTGCGATCGAAGAAGTCGCGTTTGCTCTCTATGGTGATCGTAAAGGAGGAAAGAGGCGCTTAATTCTGCAGCCATTCAGGGAGCACGGCGCAGAACGCGCGTTTGCTCTACGACGTGCGTTCGCTCCTCGTGAAAGCACGCGTCCCTCGCGCCCTTTCCCTCGCACATACAGTGTCCGGAGCGAGGCGACGATTTCATCGCCGTTGACGTTATACGGAACCTGACGCCGACGGCGATGCCGTAAATCCGCTTTGGAGTGTCCATACAATTGCTAACGCAATAAAAGTAAATACAAACTTAATACGTGGGATTGTAGGTACCTAAACCACAATATGATTATGAGGTACGTCGTAGTGAGGGACTTGGGATTTATCCTAACCACATGTGGTTTTTCCCGTCGACCCCATGTATGGTACACCAGCGTTTTTGCACGCCGCCCTTACCGAAATGCACCTCCCTAAAATAAAAGCCAACGCACAACGTAGCAAGGAGGAAAAATCGTATATCGGGCAAACTAGCCGCTCCTTTACGGATCATGCAATGGAACATGAGCTTTCGATACGAAACAACGGTATTGCGAATTTGCCAGTGCATTGTACATTTCGCATGTGCGCTCCGCGGATTTGGAGAATAAAGATTCTGGGCAGAATCAAAAATTACACTGCCAGAGAGCTGATGGAACCGTTTTATTGCGATAGCAATTATATGGACACTCCAAAGCAGATTTCTGCCGTCAGCGTCGCCGTCGCCGTGAGGTTCCGTATGACGTCAAAGGCGATGAAATTGTCGCCACGCGCCGAACGCTGTATGTGCGAGTGAAAGGGCGCGAGGGACGCGCGCTTTCACGGGGAGTGAACGCACGGCAGAGAACAAACGCGCGTTCGGCGCCGTGCTCCCTTAAGGGCTGCAGAATTAAGCGTCTCTTTCCTCCTTTACAATCACCATATATGTATAGCAAACGCGCCTTCTTCCGACGCGCCAAAGGCCGTGGGGGGAAGGGGGAGGAAAGGGAGGCGACGTTTAGCTGCGGCAAAAAATGCCTATTTATATAAAATAAAATGTCACAGTTTCGCCCTAAGGTCGAAGCAATGAATGCGATAGCAACACAGCAATGTCATACGATGTAAGGTGAGCGGCTTTGGTAGCAATATGAATTGTAGTAAACATGAGCTGATTAAGTAAGCAGGTGTGCTGCGGCGTAAGTAGACCGACATGAAGAGAGACTCGATGACCACGAGAAGGCGCGTGTGAAACGGTGGTGTTGATGAGAAGCGCTTCCCGTGGGCAGCGCGCGTGCGAAGGGACACACCTGTAGCGCTGCACTGCCGATCCGGGCAGCATTACATGTGTAGCGTGCGTTGGAAAATGTGGCCCGACTATTACTAATTGAATGAACAAGCGTGGTGTGAGCGCGCACAAACAAACATGAATAGATCACACTGAATGACTGCAGACAACGACTGTCAAAACGCTGGCAGCAAGCAGAGGGCGAAGGTACGTGCGGTCTATCGCTTCAACGGAAACTGAGCGTGCATAAAGGTCAGAGCCGTGTGGAGATAAGAGACGGTGCGGCGAGCGACGAGCGCGGTTGCTGGCAGAGGAAAAGTGCGCCCCCCCCCCCCCCCCCCCCGCTCCCTCCGGCGTTGGCTGCCCGCTTCCTTGCTTGCGCGTGGGAGAGATAAGAGACCGTGCGGTCGAGCGACGAGCGCGGTTGTTGGCACAGTAGAAGTGCACCCCCCCCCCCCCCCCCCGCTCCCTCCGGCGCTCGCTTCCCGCTTCGTTGCTTGCGCGTGGGAGATCGAGTGGTTCGCTCGCCGTGATAGCGCGCGTCCCCGCACGCTTCCGCTCGGGCATACGGCGCGCGGTGACGATTTTATCTATACGGAACCTCACGGCGACGGCGACGCCGACGGCAGAAATCCGGTTGAAGTGTCCATATAAGTGCTATCGCAATAAAACGTTGTGAGGCGAGAAGGTGGCGAAGACTTCCGACGCTAATCGACGAGTGTCCCGTTCTGATCTCGTCGAAAACCTACGAGCCGCCCCCAGAGGCTCCGGCAACAGTCACCAACGCCGCGCGCGTGTTGTGCGAACGCAGGCAAAACGCCGACGGCGTCGACAACAGTTCTGTGTGTTGCCGTGCTGCATGTCCAAGTTTGTACAGCTGATAAAACTGCTATCGTTACTCCGTATAGCTCTCTACAAATTTGCTATCGCAATTGATGCTTCGCCTTTCGGGTGAAACTTTTTAAATTGCCTCGAGATGGAACGCATGTGTTAGTGGTGGTGGTGGTGAAAACTTTTATTGAACAAAGAGAGAGGGTGAAGCCCGTTAGCTCCATGAAACTAGGTGTCATCCTTAGTCCGGGACGTCATTGGTCGAAGCCGCCACTCGAGCCCGTTGGACCAGAGCTCGTTGTTTCTCTAGTCCGGAGCTGTTGAGCACGGTCGCCTCCCAGTCCTCTCGAGTTGGGTGGGGAATAGGGGATAGATTGGGATTCTGTTGGCAGGCCCAGACCATGTGATACAGATCTGCCAAATTACCACAGTGCTGGCATTGCCCATTGATTTTGGGATCGAAATGCTTTACTATAGCTGGGCAGATCAACGTATTAGTTTGGAGGCGCCGTAGGACGCGTTCTTCAGTTTCGGATAGGCCTTTTGCCGGAGGGGGGTACACCCGGCGCTGCTCGCAGAAGTAATGTCGAATTTCACTGAACCGTAGTAGGGGAGTAGGACATTCAGGGCAACAGGGATGTTCCCGGGGAATAAGTGCGCGGGCTGCTGCGTCTGCAGCTTCATTACCTCGAAGGCCCTGATGGCCTGGAGTCCAGATTATTCGTTTTGGTGCGGGATCCCGATCCCTGATGCAGAGTCTCAGAATTTTGTTGGCTAGTGGAGAGATTTCCCCTGCCAAGTAGTTTTCACAAGCCCTTCGAGAGTCTGTGAGTATGCATTTGGATGGAGGGTGTGCAGCCGCCAAGGCGACAGCGACTTCTTCTGCTTGGTTTATATTCGCGGCTCTAAATGAGAGTCCGTCCACCTGAGTTCCCTGATGTACAACCGCCGCCGTGTAATATCCCCTGGGCGAAGGTCCGGCTACATCCACATAGTAAACCCCAGTACGGGAGCCAAGCTGTCTTTCTTGCGCTTTGGCACGCGCCTGTCTTCGTCCTTCATGTGTTTCTTTCGTCATATTACGAGGGAGTGGGGGCACCCAGAGTTTGGTGCGCCACAGCTCTGGGATGCGCTCCGTGTGTTCAGGTTCGCAGTTGTGTTGAATGCACAGGCGGTCTAGCAGGCGACGCCCCGGGGCGGTCTGCATAAGCCGTGTGTATTGATTTGTGAGGTGCGCCTCCCTGAGCTCCTGAATAGAGTTAAGAACCCCCAAGGCAGATAGTTTCTGATTGGAAGTGCTGATGGGCAGGTCTAAGGCGCGTTTGGTTACTTTCCTGAGGATTACATCAGCCCTGTTCTCGTCGTGTTTAGTCATTCTTAAATACGGAGTTGAGTAAAGAATCCTGCTGGTTACAAAGGCGTGGGCGAGCCGAAGCGCGTCTCTACCTCGTAACCCCCCGCGTTTGTTTGAGACTCGGCGGATCATACGTCCTACCTGTTCCCCTACTTTGCTTAACTTGTCCAACGTAGTTCCGTTTTTTGTTCTCTTATTTATGCGAAGGCCTAAGATTCGGATCTCAGAGACCACCCGAATGGAACCCCCTGATAGAGTCAAGTCCAGGGTCGTTCTGTCTTTTACGTTTGCTCGGATATGTAGGAGTTCGGATTTAGCTGTAGCGCACTGCAATCCGCATTGAGTCGCGTAGGCGTCCACGATGGAGGCTGATTTGCCCAAATTGTGACATCATCGGCGTATAGTGCGTGATGTACCCCCTCTATCTGTGCCAAAACCTGCGGGAGATTCATCATAGCTGTGACGAGCCGCACAAGAACGGTCCGGTGCAGTGTGGTGAAGGAAGAAGAAGTTCGAAATAAACAGAGCTTCGCACGACCGCCATGTCTCCTGCGTTACACTAGTCGACAGGATTTACCGTGCCCTACATCATGACAACATCCAAGAAAGCCATCAACATTCCGAAGTACTCGGGAACACCCGAGGACGTCTCCTTTGACAAGTGGCTTCGGCTCTTCGAGGTGAAGACTGCGGCCGCTGCATGGACAGAGCGAGACAAGCTGTGCAATTTCTCCGATTACCTTGAAGGTGAGGCCTTCCGATGGTACCTTACCGAGGTTTTTGACACTGAAGCATCTTGGGAGACCCTCACTCAATGCATGACGCAACGCTTTACAAGCACCGTCGCGGATCCTTTCCGTCAGTTCATTCATTGTCAGCTAAAACCGGGCCAGAGCCTGAAGGACTACTACAATGAAAAAATGTCTCTGGGACGTCTTGCCGACCTAAAGGACGCGCACCTTATATCAGGGCTCATCGACGGCCTTCCCGCCGATATGGAGATGGCTCTTGCTGGGCTTAACCCGTCTACACCAGCGACGTGGCTTTCAGCTGCGCAACGAGTAGAGTCAACTATGCAGCGAGTTAAATTACAGCGCGTCCTATCAGAGCGAAACACGCAGATCAACGCAGCAAGCGGCAGCGCCCCTCAGCGTCCGCCTAATACGCGGATACGAGCACCCGCGTCCGAATGCAGACACTGCACAATGCATGGTTTGCCCCGACAGATGCACTGGCATAATGAATGTCCACGACGCGCAAGCATTTCCGCCCTCGCTACCAACCAGGGAAACGAGGAGGGCGACCCAAAGCTCTGTTAATTCAATTTGATGCACTCATTAACGGGTACCCTGTCAGCGCTACTCTTGATACGGGAGCCACGATTACCTGTATCAGCGAAGCAGTGTTGGCGGCTCTTCACCTACAAATAATGAGAGATTCACGCATCAATGTTCAACAAGTTACATCATCTACCAAAACTTTGGGTCGCGTCAATCTAAAGATACAGATCGGAAAAATCATAAAGGAAATTCAGGCACATGTTCTACAAGGCATAAAGAGCAACCTACTTCTTGGCTTGGACAGTGCCTGCCTCTTTAACTTGTCTCTGGATCTTGATACCCTGACTTTACGCCAAGGGAGTGACATTCTCCACCCTCGCCCACAAAACCATTCCACGGCTAACATGGACGCTTGTTTACAGGAAGTTGAAGTTCGTGATTTTGTGCATCTAAATGAAACTCAGAGGATGGCATTGAAGCAGCTTGTCCATAAGTATGAGGACATTTTTTCCAAATCACAGACTGACATTGGGTGCATCACTAGCGAAACGCATCACATTCCTCTCACCAACAATGTTCCCATCCGCAGGGCTCCCTATCGATGCTCAGAAGCCGATAGCGTCGAAATGGACAGACAAATCAACGACCTTCTCACGCAAGGCGTTATAAGACCGTCTACGTCACCGTACGCTGCGCCGGCACTTCTGGCCGAGAAGAAAGGAGAAGGACGCACGCGTTTCTGCATAGATTCATCATCATCATCATCAGCCTATATTTATGTCCACTGCAGGACGAAGGCCTCTCCCTGCGATCTCCAATTACCCCTGTCTTGCGCTAGCGTATTCCAACTTGCGCCTGCGAATTTCCTAACCTCATCATCCCACCTGACTTTCTGCCGTCCACGACTGCGCTTCCCTTCTCTTGGTATCCATTCTGTAACCCTAATGGTCCACCGGTTATCCATCCTACGCATTACATGGCCTGCCCAGCTCCATTTCTTCCGCTTAATGTCAACTAGAATATCGTCTACCCCCGTTTGTTCTCTGATCCACACCGCTCTCTTCCTGTCTCTTAACGTTACTCCTAAGATTTTTCGTTCCATTGCTCTTTGTGCGGTCCTTAACTTGTTCTCGAGCTTCTTTGTTAACCTCCAAGTTTCTGCCCCGTATGTTAGCACCGGTAGAATGCAATGATTGTACACTTTTCTTTTCAACGACAGTGGTAAGCTCCCAGTCAGGATTTGGCAATGCCTGCCGTATGCACTCCAACCTAATTTTATTCTTCTGTAAATTTCTTTCTCATGATCAGGGTCCCCTGTGAGTAATTGACCTAGATAAACATATTCCTTTACAGATTCTAGAGGCTGACTGGCGATCCTGAATTCTTGTTCCCTTGCCAGGCTATTGAACATTATCTTTGTCTTCTGCATATTCATCTTCAACCCAATTCTTGCACTTTCTCCATGAAGGTCCTCAATCATTTGTTGTAATTCCTCTCCCTTGTTGCTCAATAGGACAATGTCATCTGCAAACCGAAGGTTGCTGAGATATTCGCCATCGATCCTCACTCCTAATCCTTCCCATTCTAAGAGCTTGAATACTTCTTCTAAGCATGCAGTGAATAGCATTGGAGAGATTGTGTCTCCTTGCCTGACCCCTTTCTTGATAGGTATCTTTCTACTTTTCTTGTGGAGAACCAAGGTAGCTGTGGAATCCTTGTAGATATTTGCCAAGATATTCACGTATGCCTCCTCCACTCCTTGATTACGCAATGCCTCTATGACTGCTGATATCTCTACTGAATCGAATGCCTTTTCATAATCTATGAAAGCCATATAGAGAGGTTGATTGTACTCCGCAGATTTCTCGATTACCTGATTGATGGCATGGATATGGTCCATCGTAGAATATCCCTTCCTGAAGCCAGCCTGTTCTCTTGGTTGACTGAAGTCAAGTGTTGTCCTGATTCTATTGGAAATTATCTTGGTGAATATTTTGTACAATACTGAAAGCAAGCTAATGGGTCTGTAATTCTTCAATTCTTTAACGTCTCCCTTCTTATGGATAAGTATAATGTTGGCGTTCTTCCAGCTCTCTGGTACACTTGAAGTTGTGAGGCATTGCGTATAAAGGGCCGCAAGCTTTTCAAGCATGATATCTCCTCCATCTTTGCATAGATTACCGCCTCTATGCATAGATTGCATAGATTACCACCTCTGCATAGATTACCGCAAGCTAAACGCAGTGACGGTCCCCGACTATCAACCCATCCCTCGTATCGACGACATTCTTGACTCTCTCGGGAAATCGACGTACTTCTCGACATTGGACATAACGTCAGGTTACTGGCACGTGAGGATGCATCCGGGAGACATCCCGAAAACGGCCTTTGTCACACGTACCGGTCACTACGAATGGCTTGTCATGCCTTTTGGTCTCCGGAACGCTCCAGCTACTTTTGAACGGGCTGTCAAGTCCATCTTGACTAAACACCATTTGGCGCACGTCACGAACTACTTCGATGACATTGTCGTCTATTCTGACACGTTTCCAGACCATTTGAAGCATCTAGATGCGGTTCTAAACGCTTTTAGAAGCGAATGCGTTAAACTGAAATTGAAGAAATGTCAGTTCGCACAAACTTCCATTGAGTACCTGGGACACAGAGTTTCAAATGGCACAGTCACTCCGAAACAAAGCAACGTGGAGGCAATCCTGCGGTTTCCCACGCCAACACGCCCTAAAGAGTTACAGCGTTTTCTCGGCACCGTCAATGTTTACCGTCGGTACATCGCCCGCTTCAGTGAAATCGCTCATCCATTGACACGCCTACTCAGCAAAGACGCCACCTGGAACTGGGACCCTGACTGTGAACTGGCTTTCACTCAGCTTAAAAAATGTGTAACGGAAGAACCCATCCTTGCCATCTACGATGCCACCAAACCTTGTGTGCTCTACTGCGATGCATCCAACAAAGGTATCGGCGCCGTCTTGAAGCAGGCTGATGATGAAGGTCAAGAGCATCCAGTTGCATATCATTCTCGCAAGCTGCTCAAGCATGAAATCAATTACGCCATCACAGAACTTGAATGTTTAGCGATTATTGATGCCATAGATAAATGGCATTGTTATCTACATGGAAAACCTTTCACTGTGATCACCGATCACGCGGCGTTGCAATGGCTTAAGAACATCAAAAATCCTCGAGGCCGTCTGTTCCGATGGTCCTTAAAGCTCTCCATGTACGACGTAAACATCAAGCATCAAAAGGGCATTAACAACATCGAAGCCGATGCACTGTCTAGAAACCCTATTATTCAGCTCCTATCTGCTGAACAACTGCGAGAGCACCACCACGACAAACCGCCTTGCAAGCATACCATTGAGAATGGAATGACCATAGTGACACGCAGAGGGATACGAAAAGTCTACGTTCCTTTTGCTCTCCGGTCTTCTCTTCTTCGGAAGGCTCATGACGCTTTCGGTCATGTCGGAGTAAAGAAGACATTGCGACTTCTCTCTCCACAATATTATTGGCCTGGTTTTGGTTCCTTAGAGTCATTACCACCCGCGGAGCAACCATTTGATCTTCTGGCCATGGACACTATCGGAGGTTTTGCCAACCACGGGTCCTCCAAAAGGTTCATTCACTTGGCCGTTGACCACGCCACCCGTTATGTGTGGGCTTTTGCACACAGAAATGAGACCTGCGACGCCTACATTACCTGCCTGAAGAGTATTTTCATTGCTGGAAAGCCTCGGAAGTTCCTTTCCGACCGCGGCACAGGATTCACCGCTGGCAAATTCAAGCAATTCCTCAAACATAACAACATTCATCAGCTGTATACAAGCTCACAACGCCCACAGTGTAATGGCTTAAATGAGCGCACTAATCAGTCCATCGTCACTCGCCTTCGCTGCAAGATCAACGACGAACCCCGAAAACCATGGACGCGTCTCCTCTCTGACGTTGTCGACGAGTACAACAAGACACCCCACGAGGTCACGGGCTACCCACCCTGCTTTCTTATGTATGGCACACCATCCTACCCTCAGCTCCTCTCCAACGTTACCGAGAACCTGCAGGAAGCTCGCGCAAACGCGGTCCGCAATTCCCTGGCATATCACGAGAAGAACAAGCTCATATATGACAAGAAATTTCTTCCCTCAGAGCTTCAAGTGGGAGACTGTGTTCTGTACGAGACACCCTGGCACCCCAACCGCGGTAAACTCAGTGCAATAATGGAAGGACCGTATACGATCATACGCAAAATCTCAGCTGTCAACTACGAGATCGACCGCAGCGTGGCCCCACTCGGTCGCCAGACTGACATCGTACATGTGGGGAGATTAAGACGATATCATCCGCCCCTACACCTACGACTCTCTCGGGGGGAGGGAGAAGCGTGTGACGAGCCGCACAAGAACGGTGCGGTGCAGTGTGGTGAAGGAAGAAGAAGTTCGAAATAAACAGAGCTTCGCACGACCGCCATGTCTCCTGCGTTACATAGCTATATTAAATAGTAACGGGGAGATGACCGTCCCTTGCGGGGTCCCTCGCTTACCCATTTTAAAGGGTCCATGTTCCTCATCATCTATGCGGAGAATCGCCAGCCTATCTGAGAGGAAGTCTCTGATATATGCAAAGGTTTTCCTACCGCAATGAGTGTGGCTTAAGTTGGTCAGAATGATCTCATGTTTAACATTATCGAACGCACCTTTAAGGTCGAGAGCAAGAATTGCCCTGTCATTGTGTGTCGAATAGGTGGATTGGATGATGTCTCGATTTAGTTGAAGGAGGACGTCTTGTGCAGACATATGTGGCCTAAAACCAAACATGGTATCCGCGAAGTATCCCTTACTTTCGAGGTACGGAGAGAGGCGGTCTCTAACCATGGCTTCCATGAGTTTGCCTACGCACGAAGTAAGTGATATGGGCCTGAGGTTGTCTGTACTAATTTGCTTGCCGGGTTTGGGAATGAAGGTGACTAATGCTGTTTTCCAATCGATTGGAAGCGGTTGGCCGTCCCAGATCGCGTTAATGTATTCCAATAGATGCCAATAGGTATCATCCGACAGATTTACTAAAAGTGTTACAGTGATATGATCTCGGCCCGGGGCGGTGCCCCTGCGCATTTTGCCCAGCGCCGCTTTCAGATCATGCATGGCAAATGGAGCATCGAGTGGATGGTTTTCCCTGCCCGCGTATTCGTATGCAGTCTTGTCCGGGTCCAGCATGCGGCATAGGTATTTATCGCAAAGAGCATCGGCTAGCTGGGAATTGGTTCCATGAAAGCCTTGCAAGGCCCGGCGGAGCTGTTTTTGTGTTTCTCCTCTGGTTTGTGTGGGGTCAATGAGACTGCGGAAAAGGCGCCATGCGCCCTTCGAGTTCATCTGCCTAGCTACCGCATTGCATCGTTCTGTCCAGTTTGAGTCGTTGAGTTGCGCCGCGTATTCCGCCGCTTGCATGCTCAGCTCAGCTATTCGAAGTTTGAGCTTGCGGTTGAGTTTGTTTTTCCGCCAGCGTTTGGTTAAACTCCTGCGGGCCTCCCAAAGATGGAGGAGGTGATTGTCTACTGCAGGAATGTCTTCCGTGGTGTGTAGGATTGTGACACACTTCGAGTTTGTGGCAGTGAGTTGTTTCGCCCATTGTGTGTACCCACCCGCTCCGAAAACAGAGGGGATTGCATGAGAGCGAAAAGCTGTCCAATTTGTAAGCTTGGCTTGGCTCCACGTTGTGCGGGCCACTTTAGCGGAAATAGTGATTTTGAGGAGACAGTGATCGCTACCGAGTGTATCGTCCAAGTTTTCCCATGTTGCATGAGATATATTTTTAACCAAAGTTAGATCCGGGCATGTATCCCGGTTTACAGAATTTCCAACTCTAGTGGGTTGCATCGGGTCTGTAAGGAGCGATAGACGGAGCGTGGAAATGAGTTCTGCCAATTTGCGACCTTTGGCGATTTCGCGAGTGTAGCCCCAATGGTAGCTGGGGGCATTAAAGTCACCCACGATCACTAGTGGATGCTTATCCGCTTCCCTAACTGCTTTATAAAATATTTCGTTGAAGACGCTTCGCTTGCATTTGGGGGAACTGTAAACATTAAGGACGTATACGCTAGGGTCTCGTCTTTTATTAGGTAGGATGTTGACCATCGTGTATTCATGCCCCTCCGAGAGATCGAGGTCTATCTGACGAGCGGTACACTCCTTATGTACGAGAATACAGGTGGACGTACCCCCCTGAAATGAATTGTATCCAGGCAGTTTCGCCTGCAGTCCGGTTTCTTGTAAGGCTATGACCGCCGGCATTGAATTTAGGGTCTGCAGGTAGAGATGGAGAGTGGCCCTCTTTTTCCCATCTCTAAAGCCCCTGCAATTCCATTGGATAATCTCTAATTTCGCGTGTTTGGAATTTTTATGATTAACTTTAGAAATGCCTGCCATCATGAATTTTTTGTTGAGGGGGTGGCATCATCACCACTGGGGCCTGCGTGGGAGCCTGAGTAGGCATGGAAGTCTCGATTTGATGTGCAATGGGTTGCTCCATAGTGCCCTCGGATTCAGGGTTTGCCGGGTTACGATGAACAATTTTGCGTCGACGTTGTTCCGGCATCTTAGTGCTAGCTTTGATTTCCTCCAATTGGGGAGTGAGCCAATTTTGGATGGTCTGAAGTATGCTGGCCGTGAGTATCGGCACGAGACTCTGCTTCAGGTCCTGGATCGCTGCCTGGACTGCAAGGTTTACCTGTTGTGGAATAATGTGTTCCACCATAAGTTTGTTTTGTTCCATTATCATTTTGTTCTCTTCCTCAAATTTTGTTGCCAGCCTGCTAAGACGTGTCTCTATGCCCTCCGAGTTTGTTACGACGGTTTCGGTTTTCGAGACGCTTGTATAACCTGATAGGTCCGACCCAGACTCCTGTTCCTCGTCCGAGCTGGCCGAGGCCTGCATAGACTCCAGCTCCGTTCGTTGTGGAGCCTGCATCGCTTTCAGCGCCTGGTTTTCGCGTTCTAGAGTGGCAATTCGTTTTTGCATAATTTCTAGCTGTTTGCTGATTTCGATTTCGGAAGGGGAGGGGGAGGTGGTAGCGGGAGGCTGAGAGGCGACCCCTGCCCAACTGCTCACCTTTTGCTGCGGGCTTACCAGTGGGGGGAAATCCCCAGCCTGGAAGGTAGGCGGCTTCGACCTCGGCCCGGCCTGTACATTGCTCGGTTTGGGCTGTCCAGTCTTCCTTTGCTTGGAATTCTGTGGCTTTTTTACGCCATTCGCGGGAGGTGCTGGTCCCCCTTGTTTGTGGTGTCCCGGTTGTCCATGTTTCAGATGGGGTGGAGTGGGCTTCCATGCCTTCCTGAATTTTCCCACACATTCCGCAGAGCCAGTGAAGTGGTTTCCGCCGCAAATGAGGCATTTGGGTTGGCAGTTGTGCTTAGTTGGGCCTGACGGGGTGATGTTCACATTCGCACCACAGTGAATACACCGCTGATCGTCCGGGTTGGGGCACGCATCCGCTCTGTGGCCCAGCGTGCCACACCGGTAGCACGCCGGAACCGTTTTCTTGTAGTAACGCACTGGCACGTTTTCGGAACAGTAGTGAATGAATCTTGGAACGCGACGTCCCTTGAAAGTCACCACTGCGACGTTAGATGTTCCTAGTTTCCGCACGTACAGGATTTCGCCGTCGATCCATTCTAGCTTGTGCCGAAGGGATGCCGAGGTTTCGGTGTCTGCAACGGTGATGACGCCTTTGCAGGTTTCTCCAGCCGATTTTAAATGTCCGTGAAACGGTATTTGGCGGTCCCCGATTGTCAGCGTGACGTCCCCGATAAGCTTCGAGGCCAGGGCTTCTGTCTTCACTCCCACAACAACGATGTTTTGATCCCATACCGGCCACACGGAGACGCCAGCGTTCGCGGTACTACCGGTGAGGCCTTGTACTGCGGTGCCGATCCCGCCTGGACCGAACGCAGCACGGAGATCCACGTTAAGTCTTGGCTTGAGCACAATCACCAACTCATCTGGCCGGATCCGAGGTGTTTGTGTCGGCTTCCATTGCACTTGCTGCCCTCCTTGCCTTGGAGAATCGGAGGCAGCGCCAGCTGCGGGAGCCAATCCTGTTTTGGGAGCCTGTTGCTGGGCGGCTGGCGCAGAGCCCGTTGGCTTCGTCTTGGCGAGCTTCTCTTGCATTTGGCGAACCATGATCTGAAGATATTCATCTTCTCCGGGTATAGGGTCTTGCCGTGCTTCCGCGGCCTCGAGTTCCATCCTCTGCGTCGTGCTGGGGTCATTGCCTGCCTTCGCGGCCACCGCCATGGCTAGGAAGCCTCGGCGTTCGCCCCGCCGGCGTTTGTCTTAGCCAGGCTCGTGCGTGGCGCGAGTTTCAACCAGTCGTAAATTGCTGAAAAAAGGCCCACCTGGACAAATATGGTATCCAGAGGTTCCTGGCAACTTCACGGAGACGGTGAGACCAGTTTCGGGTGGATGTAGGGCAAATTTTCACAACACTCATCGATTTCCGACGGAGCCGACGAGGCATGCGTCCGACCGCCGCGTCTTGACAGACACGTCTCCCCTGTGTTAGTGAAACTTCTCTTTTTTGTTTAGCAGCGAAGAAAGGTTCATGCGCGCATGTTGCGGTGGCGTAATAATCATGCTCATATGACAATGGGTTTGTTTATTGCTTCATTGCGCATATGTGGTAAAATCCTTATATGGACGCCTCGAACGGAAAAAAATTACTTAAAATTTGCGCTTGTGCGTGTCGATACCCTCTCGTCCTTGCCTGTCTTTGGTGCATAATGTTTCTTTCGCTTTTTTTTCTGTACTTTTCCGTCCGTCAACGTTGCCACCCCCCCCCCTCCCTCCCTACTTCACACACCCACGTAAGCCTGGTCAAAGCAATGAATGAAGCACTCAGGCAGCTACATGCTGCTAAATAAAATCGGCTGCTAGAGCAGCCACGGTGAATGCGGGAGGGGTGAGGGAGGGGGGGGGGGTCACTATTGTCCCTCTTGTCTACCTCCGTCGCTGCCGCCTGAAGTTCGCGGTGTGTCTAGGTCCTGCAGGGCAGAGTGTGGTGTTTACGCCGCTTTCTTCATTCACCCTTTCCTCGTACCCTTTTCTTCTACGCATAGCTAGCATACCGACGGGTGGCATGACTGCTTCAAGTTGCAGACTTGCCCGTTCTTGTCAGTGCACTGCTATCAGGAAAAGAAGCTTGCTTGCGGTCGCCGTTCCTACTGCAAATCCTACATCTTAAAATACGCGGCAAAGTTGCCACGAAGTTTTGAGAATGTTGGAACTAATCATAGGCAAAGGAAACAAGTAAAAAAAAGTCGGCGCTGTCGGCAACCGTCTTCGATTTGGGATGAGCTCAGAAACACAGGAACATGGATCTTACAACGGTAAGTGCATGTGTTTTGCGTATGTTAGGAAACTGCGCATTGAGTTGTGTTTTACAAGCAAGCTTCATTCAATGAAGTAGATTTCAGGATACCACATGTTGCCTTAAACTTATGTCCAGCTACTCGAACGCTTTTTCTTGCCGCCTTAATTCGATAATTTGTGTGCATATTACTGGTGAAGTTTTAACATTTATAATAGTTTTGTTGCTTCCTTAACGTTGCATTTTTTTCCATTCATGTTGCTCTACACTGCATCGATTTGTCGATTTGGGACGGTCTGGAGCACGGGGTGTCGTGGCGATTATAATATTATCTTGCGTTTGCCTGCTGTAATCTTGATGCAGTGATGTGCGGATTATAAATTTAAGTTGACTAGAAATATAAAACAGCTATATATGCGCAGCAATTATATTTCAAATGTGATATTATATATTTTCCGATGCCATTTAGTTACACGAATACATTTTCATATAAATGTTAGATCGTTGTTGAGTTCCCCGTAGTGGGAGAACGCAATGATTTCAGGAAAAAGCTGGCAATTCAAAGTAATGGTGGTCTTCACTGCTGCAAAATGCTGCTGTCGCAGTGAGTGCAAAGCCGAAACAATCACTGAAATATCCTACCGTATTTTACTTAATTTTTTTTTGGTCGCGTGAATTTAGGTGCTGATACATATTTATGGTGTATATCCATCAACGTTTACTGAACAGAAACTCTGTGAGCTGGATTGACAATTCTTTTATACTGTATTACGATGAATATGCTATAAACTGCTGCCAACCCAAGCATTATTGTGCGGTATGCTACTGAAACAGCTCTGACTAAGGTAGAGCGCCTGTAATTGCCTAACTTCTTTTATTAGCAGCCTTTGAATAGAAACACGTGTAAATTTCTGTTTGTGAATGTCCCCCAATTCCAGGACCTGGATTTTATAATGCCATAGGTGCTCCCTGATCCTGCTAGTCATTGCCAGGAACCGGGCTTGTTCTCACTGTCTCACTGTTCTAGGTAAGCATAATTTCCCGCAAGCGCACGCGGCACGAAGGCCGCATTGTATCTACACTACTTGAAATTAGGCATTTTTTAGGCTGTAACAAGTTTTGTTGCACATCTTTAATTCTAAAGTGCTATGTTGACTAGGTGTGGGGGGTAAACAAGACGGGCGGATCCTGCGCATTTTGTTTGTTGTAAATCTTCTCTGTAACACCTACGAAAGATGCCATTTATGCTGGAATAATAAATAATGTTGCCTCACAATTTTTTGCAGCAAAATTTACTTACTCCTTCGAACTGTCTGCTGAAACTTCTATCCCCGCTTCAATGACATTCCTGAGGGTCAAGCGCCTCCAGCATGAATCATCCCCGCCAGCAACGCCGCCTCCACCCCACCCTTTCGCCTTTTCCGTCTGTCAAGAAAAGGTGCCCAGTCAACTGTCTCCCCACCACACCTTCCGCTCTCTCCTCTCTTCCTTCTTTTACGAAGAACCTTTCAAAAAGCTGCACACGGCCACCTCCGAAGAATACGCCCTGAAGAAGGAGCCGAATGGGCTCCGAAACGTCGGGCTAATAAATTCTCTTATTTGGTTCGAGTCACTCTCAAAGTCTTAATTATTTTCCCAACCAGACAGGTTATTCTGTCGAAATGTCTAGCTTCAATTCCATTTTTGCAGTATGGTGATTTGTCAACATGAAAACATTGCCACATGCATTTGTCATTTCGTCAACTGTGATAATTTTTGTTTTTATTTTCCAGCGCAAGCATCTCCTCCAAATGAGGGGGAAGTCGCTGTGGGAGGTGGCAGTGGAAGCAATGAAACCGCTGCATTATCGCAGTCCTCAGGGGCCTATACCAGCCCGCCGTTATCCGAGCGCTGACCAACCAGTCTACCCACGTCAGCTCCCTGCCCTGAAAGCCCTGGCCAGCACACCGTCCCCGGCACCTTGCCTAATTCCTATCCTCAGGGCTCTGCCTAACCCACCATCATCCACCTAGCTTCACGAGAGATGGCTCTTTGGCAATTGCTTGCAAATAAACTGTTTTAGCACAACCCAGTGTCACCCATTTAGGTTGACGGAAAATGCCCGTTGGTGCTTATTTATTTGCAAATAAACTGTTTTAAAATTGTCTTTCAGTATTCTTTTATTATTATTCACATGTGTAGAGGACTTCTGATTCCTACTGCAAAGCCTACATCTTAATATACGCAGCAATGTTGCCACGAAGTTTTTCGAGTGTTAGAACTAATTATAGGCAAAGGAAAGAAGTAAAAAAACGTCGGCGCTGGCGGCAACCGTCTTCGATTTGGGAGCACAAGCTATTACGCTAAACAGTTCATTGTGCCATATACATATATCGCGTTTTCCTAGCGACAATTGATATAGCCAGTATATGAACAATTGCTATTTAAAATGCCACTAGCAATAGGCTCGCGCTAGTATTGGCTGCAATGTCTAGAGCCAGCATATTTACAGTATTTTTCATGCAAGGGGGATTGGCCAAAAGCTGCCATTAATAATGGCAACGAAATGGCTCATCGCTGGTACAACGCTAGCAAAACAATCGCTGCTGCATTGGCATAATACTCGGCCTATCGTGGTTTAAACTCTGGGCCAGCCTTTGATTGGGTTGCACTTGGCCAATATACCAGCATTGGTTAAGGACTGGTACCAAGTTTCTGCCAGAATCGGGCTATGCTAGGACCATTGCTGGTGTGCTGCCTGGGTTTCTTCAAACGCCCGAAGAACGTTGTCGTCTTTGGCAGTCAGCTGTGCATCGTCTACCATCCCAAGGTGCTCCAGCTCCCAGAATGATCTCAATTTACGAGAAATTTCGTCGGGTTCTGTGGCCACGCTTACCCGCATCACTCCGGTGCTCGTTAGGTAGGCTGCGACAGACGATGTAGACTCCGTTCCCTGCAGTGTCCACCAAAACGCAGTCTCCATGGTCACGAAATTCTGACAGAGGCGCTTGACATTTCCTCTTGTTATGTTCCAATAGTTATCTGCCCCGATAAGCAGCTCAACTCCAACACCAGGATGGTAACCGTCAGGTAAAGTGTCAGCAAGCTGGAGGCTTCATTCATTTGCGATGCTGGCCATGCAGTCGTCAGGTGGTGGCAGGAGGTCTCAGCAAATCTTGGAGCACCTCTAGAGCTTAGGTTCGGACTCTGGTATTGTTGTACCAGTTCCGTAGCCAGCATTGCACGCGATGACACCTTCTTTCCTCAGACGGCTTCTCGCTTCCGAATGCGTAAATAGCGAGCTTCTCCCCTCCTGTGACGCGAATATTGAGGCGCGGGGAAACGTCCTGTCGTGTAAATGTTCTCTGGCTGCCACCGTCAAGCAGCATACTCACCAGAGCACTCTTGTGCTAGCCTTCCGTATACGCTCGTGCCGTCTGTAGAAGCACACGGGTCACTCCCCGTGTTGGTCCCACCTGACGCGACGATTGCACTGTTGTGCCTGCTGGTGCCGCATCTTCGAATGAGGGAGGTCGTGTCAGTGGATTGAGTTCGCAGAGGCCTGTTGCGTTTCGTCTACAGCATTTGGTGCACCTCAACCACCTTAATGTCCTGCACTCAGTCCTGGTGCTTCTTTTTCGCACACTTGTAACAGTGTCTCTCCTTTGCCATCACCTCCTTTTTCTTATTTATGGGTGCGGGAGGGACACAGTTCTCTGGTTTATGTCCTTCTGCATCACAAAATGCGCATTGCACCTCGCCGCCGGTTACGGTGAGAACAGATACCGATGGATTTTGAGGACGAACGTCCCCTTTGATCGGTGCTTTCTGTTTGATAGCGGCGTCCTGCACATGGCGTAATGCACTCTAGGTTCTGTCTCTGCTCTCAACTTCCTCTCTCATGAAATCTAGGAAACCGAGAAGCTCGTCTTCGGGCGTTTCAGGTGAGGCGGCCTTCCGTTGGAAGTACGCCAAGCAAAGTTCACTTCAATGCTTTTACGAAGAACTACGAGAAGCAGCGTGCCGTATGTGCTCGACGACACTCCCAGTACCTGTAGACTTCGGACTCCGGATCGGATGTCATCTTAGAGGGGCCCCAGTCTTTCGATGTCACGCAGATTGTGCACTGGGAAGACGTCAAGCAAACGCGACATGTGATGCTCAATTATGACGTCCTCTTTCCCAAATCTCTCGATGAGCGTCTTCACCACGATGTCGTAGTTTCGATTGCTGATCGACAATCCTTCTATAGCAGCGGCGGCTTTTCCAGTTAACTCGTCATTATTGGAACTTCGCTATACAGGCAGGGTGCTGTTCTTGTGAATAGTTGATTCGAATTGGTTCCAAAATTTCTGCAACGAGCGCAGATCTCCGCTGAATTTTGTGATTTCCCACTTCGATAATTTGGTTGTTGCTGATGGTGGCTGGAATACCGCGCCTGGGACGGAACCAATGTGCTGTGCTTCCTGATCTGAAGTGTTGCCTGTCACTGACGGAGTTGTTGACCTGCTCGTTGGCTGTCTGACTTCTGAGAGCTCTCTTGAGTTTTGTTTTGAGGGAGCATATCTTCTCCGTGTATGCAGCGCAAGGTTTTAATTCTGAATCTAATTCTTGAAGATCTATCTTCTTTTCTATGTTCTCGTTTACAGATTTCAACTCATCTGATTGTTCAAGAAGAAGGTCGAGGTGTTCCTCAAGCTCACCGACTTGGATGGTTGGCGATTGCAGTGGGTCGCTGGCCACTGCGATGATCTTGTCTATTGCTTGTCGCAGGGTGGCCTGCTTCTTTTTCAGGCGTTCCATGGCGCTTTCGATGTCAGCAGGCGAAGTAATCCCGGATTTCGGCACCAAAATGTGATGAATACTCGCGCCGATGGGCTGAATCTAATCACTGTCGCCCTTGAACGACTGCTAACTTTTGCTGCGCGGTAACTAAGCTGGACGATGTCGGCCGCGTGCGCAGAAGCCACGAAGGAAGAAGTTCACTCTTTGGGATCCGTTTCGAGACTAGTTTATTGTGCAGTAGTGAAGGACTAGAGTGGGGAAAGGAAAGTGGAAAGAGAGAAGTAAAGAAACACAGTAAAAGGGCGTGAGTCCGGCATGTGCAGTGCCGTGCAGTGGCCACTGTCGGGTCAGTGACAAGTGACACGGTGGTATTCACAATTAACTTGCTCGGGCAGTGCTGCTAGGGGCCGCCCTCGGCTCTCGCTTCTCGGTAGCGTCTTCGCGGTTGTCATCGAAGGTCTTGTTAGGCGCCCCCGCCTCCGCTCTCTCTTCTCAGTAGCGTCTTCACGGTTGTCATCGAAGGTGTTTAGAGCATCGACCAGCGCCCTACCTATGAGCTTTCGTGCGGAACGGTGACGGCTAAACAAAGGAACCTCCGTGGCTTCTTTAGAATAAGGCGTCGAGGCGAGCGGTATTCTCGCCCTTGACAAAACATCATCAGTGACGATCGGCCCGCCAATCGACCCTACCTCTGACGTCAGCTTCGAGTTAGTAGCACAAATGAGCTGGTACCGTTACTCCACCTGCGTTACCGCGACTTCGCCGACCAAGCAGACGCTGCTAACCAAACACCGCATTATAAATGACGACACAACGAGGCCCCTGATGAATCCACCATACCGGGTATCACCGAAGAAACGCTGTTCAATCAATCAGCACAACAACGTAGTGCAATACTCGGCTAGACCGTGGGACTCTACAGTTGTGCTCGTGAAGAAAAAATCGGGGTAGCTTGCACTAGTGGCGCAAGGCTAACGACACAGCGGAGCCTATCGGTTCATAGCTGGTCCTGGCTATACGAAGTGATGCTAAGTTATGCGAAGTAATACCAAGCGATGCTGTTATACGAGGTGTATAAGCGTTTCCTCGTGGTCCGCGGCATAGGGCACGGACCCTATGCAACGCGCACTGCCACAGACATTCAAACGTGCACCGCCTACTTTCTGCTTCCAAAACAACTTGCTCGTGAAAAAGATCACCGATTCTACGGCGATCATGTCCCCTCTTGTAACCCCATCGTGTATGCGAGAACTAATCCCAGCATGTCACGGTGACGATAACTACGGGCACCAGGAAGTGGTTCGAACCCTTGGGAGGATCAGCAACCCGTGGCCTCGCCTGCAGCCCCGGTGACCAGCTAAGCCCGCACTTGCCGGGATTGTCAACGCCGCAAGGCGCCACCTGTTAAGCCCGCTGGGTTACTAAACCTCATTCTACCAGCATCAGCGCCGTTCCAGCAGCTTAGCATGGATTTTAACGCGAAAGCGTTAAGGGTCCCGTGTCGCAGAAAATCCGGTGCCGGTGTTGGTGTCGGCGTTGGTGTCAGCGCCGGCGCCCGCGGCCAAGAAAATGTTCCCCAACCACGCAAGCCCTCCGAATATATTTAGGTACATGTATATGCCACGCCTTCTTACATGACATGCGGTATATGCGGGTGATATTGCTACACCATTCCATCATTATTGTTACTGTTTCCTTGTCTTGCATTCTAGGTAAAGCTATTCCTCAGAATTTTGAGAATGACAATCCACAGACAAATGTCATGAAACAAAACACCCACAGCGCATGCCTTTTATGTTAAATCTTCTCAGACTGAAATATTAAAAGTACGAAACAAAAACGAAAACGTGAAAATCACTAAATTTTTTTTTGCGCGGCTGTGGACAATCTCCGAGATCGCCCCACGCAAGAGGCCACGTTTCTACCAGAAAGCACGCCTTCGTGCTTAGCGTTCTCCGCCAGTGTTTCTCGGTAACCATTACGGTTGCTTAAGCTGCAGTTGTCGGGACGCGTGAGAAGCAGTCAGGGATCTTTGAATGCTATCGCGTTCCAGTCTTAAAAGCGAAGTCTTAAGCATCCTCTAATTTTTTCTTGGGTCATTCCCCACGTCGGCATCACAGCATAGCTGGATTATCGTCGCAACCGATTATATGGCTCGCTACACATAAACGGCTGCACTTGCACGAGATACTGCTGAACAGGCCGCGAAGTTCGTTGTTCACCAGATACTTGTGCACCATCAATCTCAAGGAATTCTAATCAGACAGGAACACACTTAATTCACGGCCAACCTTATGCAAGTCATTCTCCACTGCAGCCGTATAGCTCACCATATAACTACGACCTACCACCCACAAAGCAACAGGCTCACGGAACTGCTTAATAAGTCTTTGGCGAGGATGCTTCGTGATATGACTGCTTTGGATGTATTGGAAATGATCGTATTGATGCCATAAGCAATGTTTGCTTGCCTCTTGTTCATAATAACCTTCCCTAACACGAACAAAAGCAAAGGACAGACTAACCTATTTCAGGTACCTTTATTTGCACTGATTATGTGTGTACACGAAACATTATTAGAGTATATAAGGCACAACTGCATGGAACCTGAAGACAGACTAGTGCCTAGAGCACTCACTCTTACCAGTGTAAATACACCTTAAAATACTATGCATTCGAACTCTTCTTCTTTATGAGGTTTTACGTGCCAAAACCAGTTCTGTTTACTAGGTACGCCGTAGTAGAGGGCTCCGGATTAATTTTGACCACTTGTGGTTCTTTAATGTGCACTACGACGCACGCACACGAGCGTTTTTGCATTTCGCCTCCATCTAAATACGGCCGCCGCGGCCAGGATTCGATTCCGCGATCTTGTGCTCAGTAGCGCAACGCCTTAGCTGACTGGGCCACTAATCGGAAAAATCAATGTGGTCTTCTCTTATGACTTATCTTTATGACTAGATGGCAAAGTGACTGAAAAGGCAGGACTTAAGCATACCCTGGTAACAACTAACTTTGAACATATTATTGAACACACGTAACAATATGAACACTTGAAGCTGGCTTGGATGTGCGAATCCACAAAAGAAAGACTCCTGAACACCTTCCATTAAAATGTTTCACACACCAACACAACACTGCACTATTTACGGCTACCTAGGAGAAGACAAAAGAACAAGAAGACTGGAGACGAATCACTTTACCTAAATACATACAAACACTTGAAACATGAGTTTCCGTCGAGACAGTTTTTTTTAGGTAAACTTTAAACTTTTGTGTACTGAACGCGGTTTATCTCCAAGGCACAAGTCAAGAACTGCATTGCATTGAATTGCTCATGATAATTTGGGGTACAGAAGATTTTACTGGTGGAATTTACTGAATTTAGTGAGCTCATTGCCAGTGATTTTTGTGCACAAAGCTATATACAGCAACTAAGTGGTACCTCGGTCAATAACGGACTAATTAATGCAAGGCTAGCTAATACTCTCAATGATATAACTAACCGACAAAATATTTATTTAGCACAGAAAACTGGTAACACACAGCTAACACAATTCAAAACAGCAAAATAAATGGTCACCTGCACTTGCAGCATCGAAGGTCCCAGAACTACTCATTATAAAGCAAGAGAAAAGGTTGCAATGACTAGACAGACAGATTGGTGAATTGTGAAAACAAAAATAAATTCCCATACAGGCCACCATTTACCTCACTTGCGCAGGTAAAATATAAATAAAATTCAGCAGACATTTTGCAACCTAAAATTCCGGTAAAAGGCTGGAGCAAGTGTAGCACAGCTGCACAGCTGCACACCTGCTGCAAAATGATTTCTCGGGGTTCATTAGGCTCTCAATGCCTGCCTAAATGCCCTGAAAGGCAGCGCGTCTTGAAGCGCAGCTCATGTGTTTATCGCAACGTGCCTTCTATTGAGAGGCTGGTACAAGAGCAGCGCAGCTGCACACCTGTTATAAAATTATTTGTCACGGTTCACTTAAGCTCGCCGTGCCTGCCTAAATGCCCTGAAAGGCAGCATGCCTCTAAGCACAGCTCACGTATATATCGGAATGTGCCTTCCGCTAAGAGGATGGAGCAAGTGTAGCACAGCTGCACATCTGCAAAATGATTTGTCGCGATTCATGAAGGTGAATGCCTGCCTCAATGCCCTCTCACGTATATATCAGAACGAGGTAACGAGAGCTGGGAAGGGCAGCGTGAGACCCTATGAAAGGGGGTGTGACCATTCTGCAAGATGTTTATCGTGCAGAGACGCTGCTCGTTGTGTTGCTAGTGTATTTTCTCATACAAAGTAATGCTAGCTAAGGTAGTTCTTAAGCAGGAACAAATGAATGCAGTTGTACGCACGTGGGGCACCGCTGCCTCTTCTCCGCCTTCCATTGTTTCAGCTGAAGTAGCGGCGGCAGCAGCAAGCGCTTGTTCAGCGCGCTTTCCCTCCAGGGCATATGGTTTACCTAAAGAAATTGGATGGTGTGCTGAACATCTCATGCTCATCAAAGTAAAAAAAATGAGAGAGAGAGGCTATCTGCTTAAGAACACCAAATTACCTATGTGCAGCTGTTCGGCTGCGACTGGTTGTTCGCCTTCCTTCCATTATAGACATCATGAATTGTGCCACGAAACTCATCAAAAGTGCCTGGCTCGGACGTCATTTGAAGACCAGTAGCTGGGTCAGCTAACGACTTCAACGGATAAACTTCCCCCTTAACGTCATTGAGACATTTCACTAAAACGCGCATCTTGATGTCCATAAAATCAACCACCAATTGTGATAGCAAATTACTAGAGTAATACGGAGTAAATAATATGGAGTAAGGATGGTAGTTCCTCACCTGTGTGAACTTGGACGCATTCGCTTACTGACCGAATCAACAAGCACGGTGTCGGCACGCACAAGCAAACATGAATAAATCACACTCAATGACCACACACAATCGCTGTCATTACGCTGGCCTGAGCAAGCGCGCCAGTAGCAGCGAGAGAAGGTTCGTGCGGTCTATTACTTCAACGGAAACAGAGCAGCGAAAGCACAGCGCATACAAAAGTAGTAGCGGTGTTGCCGATTGCTTTCAAGATACGGTGCGTGCGACCGCCCGCCGCCTCCGCGCGAAGTTCAAGTACGAAGTTGCTCGCAGAGCGCAAGCCGCACACCCTCCCTCCCACGCTGCCTTCCCGCTTTCCTCCTCTCGCGTGCGAGATCCCAGTTCCCCTGGCGCCCGGTCTCAACATACGAATTTAGTACCACAGCACAACGTCACCCCCCTCCCATCCCTCCACGGCCTTTCGCGCGACGGAAGACGTCGCGTTTGCTCTCCGCCGTGCGTTCGCTCCCCGTGAAAGCGCGCGTCCCTCCCATGCTTTCACGCGAGCATACGGCATACCGCGTGCTGCGATGATTTTATCGCCATTGGAGTTTAAACGGAACCTCATGGCGAGGACGACGTCTACGGCGACGGCAGAAATTCGTTTGGAGTGTCTATATATTTGCTCTCGAATCGTGGAAAGCAAGCCCGCAAGCAAGAGATGTGCCTCAGGGATTGTTTATTTTACCACTATTATTTAATATTTCAATGAGCTGAATCACCATTCAACCACGTCTCAATACCTACGTTTATGCTGACGACATTGCATTTTTTGGAATGGCTAGTGACATATACTCCCTTTACGAAATTTTGCAGTCGTATCTAAGGGAACTAGAAGGCTCGCTGGAAAGGTTGCACTTAAACCTGTATGCTAGTAAGTGTGGTATCATTGTTTTTCCCGTTTAAGACCCAGTACACATATCGCTTAACTAGCATCTAAAAGAGTTCCCACAAGCACATTGCATAAATATCACAATCGTGAGTCCAGGCCCGTGTCGCCTAAGAAACGTGAAATAGCACGCATTGTCTCTATCGTCTGCCAAGTCTGTGGCCATGCGCCCAGCAAGAGGTCTTTTGACAGTCGTCCATTGTATAAATGCCTCAAGGTAGCTGCCAGTGTCAGCCTTGCGCGCGCATGCTCAGGGCACACCACGAGCACATGGTCTATAGTCTCTATAACACCACACACCAAACAGTCCGCGGAGTCTGTCCATCCAATGATGTGCCAGTATTTGCGCGTGAAAGCGACGCCTGATCGCAGTCTGTGTATCAGGCATGTATGAGGGCGTGGGATTCCCCACAGAACAGGCTATTGCATATCGGGATCCAGCCTTTTAAGGTGGACGTGACGAGCGTCTGGCTGGGCCCAGTATGTTTTCGTCGCACTCCTCATTAATTTCGACAGGAGGCATGTGATGTCCGGTCTAGAGAACGGCACTACAGTTCGCAGGCCATTGTTGAGGGAGCGCTTTGCTTGAGCATCATGAACTGACTCATACCGGCCAGTTGCATTAGCCAGCTGTGTTGGAAAAGTTATGGAACGAGTGGTCCTGGCGAGGCTCGAATGGTTTCTGGAGAGAAATGATCTTTATCCGAACATGATGACCGGCTTTCGGCGGGGTCGTTCTTCGATTGACAGCGTCATTGACCTCGTTACGACAGTGGAACATGAAAAACGTCGACGCCGACTTGTCGCCGCTGTTTTCTTAGACATCAAAGGGGCCTACGACAACATCCTACATGAAGCCATTCTCGATGCCCTAGATGACTTGGGCACCAAATTTTTTTTATTTGGTGTTTGGTGTTTTATTTGGTTTTGGTGTTCAATCGATTTTTTTTATAAATCATGAGTATTCAATATTGCATTCGATATGGTACAGTTGTATTTCTCAAATATTCATATTTAAGTCAATTACAAAATTTCACTATTGGTACGCCCCTATAAATTTCTACAGCTGCCATTGGCCATTCCTTCCACCTGCTGACAGAACCTGCGCATGCGCAATGCGCGAAAGTTAATAGCACAATGTAGCGTGTCGCCATCATAGCGCACGATGAAGTTTACTGTGCCAAACCAGTTCGTGAACTGGCTGATTTTTGCCAACCGTTACAAACTTTATTTCTCCCAACCGGAACTGAACTGGAACAAAATCGAACCGCTCTGAACCCGAACAAAAACGCATTTTTTTAGGTTGGACACCCTTGTTGAAACAAAGACAACTAAATACATACGCTCGTTTCAGGTTTATGGAGTGATTTTGCTGTAAGCATTTTATTGCAACGACTGTAGTTTGTGGGCAAAAATGTTTTATACAATATGTTTAGAAACAACAATAAATAGTAGTGCCTAAATTGTTTTATTATTTAAAAAGTATGTATCAGCAATATGACGGTATTTCTTAGTTATAGGTTCTCTATAAGCATTTATACATTTACACTATGTAAAAAATTATTCTGCGTATATAAATGTACAAGCATCGTAAGCTGGCGAGTTGTTATGATTAAATAGTTAAAAAAAGCGCCCAAACACACGCGTCAAGTAAAGAGACCCACACTTCGCTGCAAATGCACCAAATTTGGCAAACCATAAAATAGATGCATAAATAATTTCGAGGTGCACGCTGAAATGTGCCGCAATGGGGGGGGGGGGGGGGAGATTGTGTTAAGGTCTTCGATCCTTGCTGCTGATGATTCCCTTATTTTGAGTAATCATTCTACTTTGCTCGACTTTACAGGGCATAAATTGTAGGTTTTCAAAGACAATGACATGCCTTTGACCCTCACGTTGCCACTAGGGCACGAGGACAAGTAGCAGCCTTTGTGTTTATAATTATTACAAGAGCATAACCACTCCTGTTAGATATATTGCCCCGGAAAAGTGAAACTACTGCTAAATTTTCCCTCTGAGCATTCGAATGTTCTTAACAGCATCATTTTGCAGTCGTCCTTGAAATCCGATATGTTGAAGTCATGTGCACATCTCAAGAGTGACAGCTTTGATAGACATATTAACAGGTTGAGAGCTGCAGGCTATAACTATCGCAAGTTTTTATCGTTTGCTACAATGCTACTAACACGTGTTAAAGCTGGAGTGCCTCCAGGCGAACCAAAACATTAGGCGAACTACAAAGAAGATTACTGGGTATTCCATTTTTTTTTCATACATTGTCACATGCGTTACAGAAAGTGGGAGAAGCGTTTCAAGTTGCTGTTTTGTTTTCAGCTATTTGCACGCTGAAAAAAAAATGTGCAGCTTAATGCAAAATAAAACATCTAGAAACAGTGGTGAAGCAAAAAGATCTTGCAAAAATGACCACACGTGCTGTGATCGCGGCAGTTTGGTTTTGCTGGTCAGGGTTTTCGTGACTCGGTTTAGCTGCATGGGGTTATGTTGATGGTGAATTTCGCACACTTCAGCGTTCACCTCGTGGTGTTGCATTCCTTGGTATTATAGTTGCAAGTCCATGCGAACTCTTGTTCTCCTTTATTGGCACGTGCATTTGCGGGCTCGTTATTTACGGTATACATGTATGCTGAGTAGATTTTCATTGTGTTTTGACAATGAAAATATGCTCAACTTTCGGCAGAATATTTGCGCCCAGCTGGTTTGGCGCTGTTTGAGAAACATTGCCCTCAGTTGAACCAAAAATCTTCACTCGACATATTTTGGCGAAATGTTTTTTTTTTAGCGTACCAGTTGTCATATGTTCAATGAAATATGAAGTGGTAGAGAAGTTGGTACAGGTAGTTGACGTGTTGTCACCCTAGCACATTGGCATCAATCGGGTAGACACTACTAGATCCATTTATCTCGCCCCTAGTATTATCAACCTGATACATAGTGCAATGTACGGAAACTTGGAAGGAATTTCAGTAGCATTTTGCTATACTAGCCCTATTTTGTCCAAATGAAGCATTTACGAGCTACAACTGCAATGGGCAAGGCTAAAGCTCTATAAACGGGCCAAAGCACACTTAGAACTAAGCCGCAAGTTACGATTCCCCATATGGTAACACAAAGGTGCATCAAAATTTCCAGCAGTCCAATTAATAAAAGTTTTTGTTCGTAAAAGCTCTTAGTACTTGCCGATAATCTTCGCTTTAATTTGCTATTATTCCTTATTTTTCTATCAAAATCCCAATAGCTTTCAGGCCTAAACGCTGCTCTAGGCAGCTTGACTTAGTCTTTGAGGATCCTCAAGTGGGCAGCATACAACAGTAACATAAAGAATGCAGTCAAGAAAACGAAGATAACAACCCGTACTTAGAATGAACACGGTACCAAAAAATTACAATATTTCACCAAATATTTTCCACAGCACACACAAACTCATCACTCTATCTGCGCGCTAAGTTCACAAAATACATCGCGTATAATAAAACAAGCAAACTTAAACCCAACTGTTAAAGACTTACAGGTACAAGGTATGCACAATACGTACACTTCGCGCAAGAGATCGCCAGTCAAAGAAAATAAGAAACATTGCAAATACAGTATGTAAATAAAGCATAAGTGGACCACTCCAATATTTGCAACTTATGAGTCATCGTTCACGACAAAGAAGCAATACGTAGGCACAAAAGTTGGTGCACAGCATAGATCATTACTGGAAATTCCTTCAAACTTATTATTAAGCGGAAAGGCCACGCTTGCAATTTATTATTTTGGAAACGAGGCACGGGAACAGCCATGTTATATCAAACATCCAGATTGGCTGGCAGCCATTCTTGCGAACGGTTCTAAGAAAAAAAAATATTTTTTTCCAAATAAGGGTTTATTTACAAATAGGGTTAAATAAGGGTCTATATGGTTTCCAAAGACTCGAGAGCCTTAAGTCACGTACACAGCAGTTAATAGACTCTGTAGCCAGTATCACTAGCTTTGGAAAGCCAGTTAACCGTTTGTTCTCATGCTGCGCGTGTCTGAACACTGCTTTCCTTGGTAATTTTTACGCTCTTGAAATGACGGGTACCGTTTTTATATGAATCGTGGAATAGATGCTGGTTACAAAGAACTACATTGTTGGCACTTGCTGCAACACTTCCCGGCAAGACATTAGAGCACGTGACAACGGAGAAAGGGACTGCATCAAAGCTAGCATGATCATTGGTTTTTGCAGATGCGAAATCATGCGCGAATGCACAATGCGTAGTGTATAAACGTTTAAAAGGACATTTAATCAATTCACAACCACTTAAGCTTTCAAATATTCTTCATTATGTGTTGCGAAAGCTGCCATCAATAGCAGTCGCATTGCAATTAATTTGTTTGAGAACGTTGCTCGTCCTAATAATCCTCACAAGTACGCGAAACGAAAGGAAAGACACCAGCTAGCCGGGAAGTATGGAGCATTGTGGGATAAATAGCGGCTATCAGTACTGCTTCACTCTATGTGAAACGTCAAATATGGTTTTAGAACAAATAAGAAGAATCATAGCGGGATAAATACTGCCGTTGAAGCCACATATCGTCCGACAATGAAACCGCAAGCGCCACATCATTGGACAGCATTGTCAGAGGTACATACATAGTGTTCGACTCATAGACAATGTTATTTTTATTGAAGTGGGGTCTCCAGCCAACTTTCACTGCACTGCTGCGGTCAATATTGTTTGAATTTAAGTGAACTTCTCGCATGCAACCTTTCACATGCCTGGCTATCCACAATTCCACATTGTATACTTATTTTTGAAGATTTATTAAACTACGCATCCTTCAGCTCTGGGTTTCAGATAAGTAAGCTTTCTAGCGCTCTTGTGGAGTAGACTTTCAATCATTATTTCAACTCACATTTTGAGCTAGAATTTTTTTCTGTGCACGTGCATTGTCTTATTGTAAATGCAGGTGTCCGAATTTTTCTGTCTACAACCACGTCTTATTAACTGAAACGACGTCACGGCCTAAAATATTGCTATTTGCACATACAAATTACTGGATGTTGCACCAACAGAAAGTTCTAAAGTGAACATTGTGCATTTTTTCTATATTCTTAAAAAACATAGCTTATTACGTCATTCTCCAATTGTTCCACGCGAAGCAATCCGCTTCGGCCAAATGCCGCATAACAGCCGCACTTTTATTCATTCATTCTTGCTGCCTTTTATTGCGACTTGGCGCGCCCTATATAAGCTAGTCGTTGCGTATAACAGTTCGCCTGCAAACAGCAATTGGCCTAAGAAGACATTCTGGACGATCTTCAACCAGAAACTCCCTGCCACGACATTCCAGGCTCCGTTTTACCTCACCATGTTGATCATCTGGCTCGTGCTTTCCACTGCATTCGCAACAAAATTTGCAGGGGCAGAAGATGCTATGAAAGATGAATGGGAAGTATACAAGCAATTGTTCAGTAAGTACTCTAATCACTTATAATTATCGGTGTAGTTGATACTCCAGTATTTTTACTGTATAAGAATTTCGACTTCTCAAGTGGTATTGTGTCGTCATCTCAAGATAAGCGAATTCCATTTGGTCTATGTAGCATAAATTTTTGTTCAATATAACGGCTGCTAAAAAATTATGCTCGCAATAGTTGAGCTCAATAACATTCTAACTGGAATAAGAGCACGCGGTAGTACAACGAAGACATTGCAGCGCTAGCTTTATAACATAAAAAACCGCTACTTTTTCGCGATCGATATGCAAACATTCCAGGAAACTGATTTTACAATGTTTATTGCGTTGTATTTTTCAGACAAAACATATCCATCGAAGGATGAGGAAAATTCTAGATTCAAGAAATTTCGCGCCAACAAAAAGTTCATAGATGATCATAATAAAAAGTTTAGCAATGGTGATGCGGCATACTCCCTTGGATTGAACCAGTTTTCAGACATGGTGAGTGAAAAATATTGTTGCGGGAAAAAGCCGGGTGCACAGGTGCAAGCTTGCGTGCATTTAAATAAGAATTGCTACCTAGGTAGCGGCAACAGCCTTCATCGTCGTTAGCTCAAGCAACCTTCTTTGTTCTCTTCGCCACCACAACACCCTCTCGACGTGGGCCACTCTGTCCCCGTGGAGGTTAAAGCCCTTGGATTTCCAAAAAGTAGCGGAAGTCTTTCATCTCGCCACCAAGGTACCTGATTGGACAACTGCAGTGTGACCCTTTGCTTAGTCCAGGAGCAGCTAAACGTCGACGCGCGCCTTGTACATATCGTTCTTTGTTCACAACGCACGCACATGTTCAAGCCCAAACGTTGCCTTGTTACCTCATTGACGGTTGTTCGGCTCTGGAAATTAGCTTTCGAAAAAGATGGCCGCCTTACGAGCGATTGCAACGATAACTAGGCCATTGAATACCTGTTTTTTTTAATCTGTTGATGGTCGTGCATTATGCTAGAGAAATATGCAATGCCACTGGGCCTCTTCGATAATCCGTCCGTGACAGTCCCAGACTGGCCGAAAAGCTGCCTGCGCAACACTAATTGGTGGAGAGCACCCCCCCGGGCGGTCCGAGACTGTCAGGGTTGATATCATATCGCCCGTGGCGAACGCTATTGTCGCAGTTGCCAGGCTCTTCTCCGAGGTTAGGTGAAAGGAGCGAACGGTTTTAAAAAAAGAAAGCGCCGAACGCCCATGTTGGCTACCTGATGTCATGCGGCTGCCTAATGTGACACGTTGCGTCAGGCGTGCGAAAGTGAACTTTTTTTTTCTGTCGGCCAAATCAAGAGGCGCTGCAGGCAGCTGTTGCTGCTTTTAGAAGGTTCAGCGGCTTTAGTGCAGGTTATGGAACAAGGGCACCGGCAACATAGACACCTAAGGCTTTTGCCCTTAAAAACTAAATGACTTGTAGTAAAGAAAATATCAAATAAACAAAACCGCAGGGTTCCTTAGCGCTGGTAGAAGGGCTTATGACGCACAGCATGGACAAATTCAGATCACCAGTGGCGCCGCTGTGTTTGCGTAATGCTGTCCGGCAGGACCTGACATTCCAGTGCGCCAATACGTCGAAGGATCTTGTTTAGGTGGCGTTTAGGTGGCGTCGGATGATCTTGTTTAGGTGCCCGAGTGCAGTAGTATAAAAACGCTAAAATTGTCACATCTGTTCCTGAATCACAGCAATGCAAAGTGCAAAAACAAATAGAAAGGAAAGAACGAAAAGCAAGGCAGACATCAATTAAGCTCGGCCATCTACGACAAGCTACAGGTACAGAGACAATGAATAGTACGTGAACATACGCATTTTTTAAAACAAGTCGGTAAAGATAAGTACGGACTATAGAAATGACAAGATCAATAGATAATGATTTAGAAAGTTACAGAAGAAATAAAAGTACAAATAGACTGAACGGTTGAGACGACAAAATGTTCGTGGCAGACCACTAGGCAGAGCGCCAAAGCTGCCCCGTATTTACCCTTTGAAAATCTTCTGCAAGAAGTCAAGACACAGGCAATACCCGCGTTGAGATCTCGCGGGGTTTGGCTTCTGCGGCAGCCTCCAAGGGCACCGGAGCCCTCGGCTAAAAGAGGCATTTCGGGGCAGCCGCGTGTGCCCGCCGGATTACACTTCGTTTGGGTGCGGAGCACTTTAGGGGCCCGGGATGTCGTCCATCGTCGGTGGGTGTCACCCACAACACAAGGTCTACGTAAGACATAAAATTGACATCAAATTTCCCAAAAAATGGATCAGATTAAACCAATTAGGTATAAAATAATATACAATAAGGAAACGATTGTTAATTAACGCATTCATTACCCAAAATTAATGAAACCGCGATCGAATACGCCAAGCTGATACCAAAACTAGTCAAGACAGGGTGCCACAGCCTCACAAGTGGAAAGATTCCGCTAGGGAGCGCTGAAAGAGCCGTTCCTAGAGTTACTGCATATGCTCCCCTCGGGGAGCAGAGTTCCGCATTTGATTGAACACATTCCGCATTTGATACACCGCTCGCGCCCCTATTCACCAAATCTGGTCACATGCGCAAAAGCACCTTTGGAGGGAAAGCCAACTTCACGGCTGCGCCTGCACCATAGAGTTTCTATGGCCTACAATGCCGCCCTCCGCGCCACCGTTGGCGCGAGCCTCTGTGCACTGCCGCCCGCCGCTCCACCTGGCCTTCGCGAATGAAGGAGCAAGCACACTCGGCAGCTTACCCGCGCCGTTTCCTGAATACGAGAGGAGTGGCTTTTCTGCTTGAACACGGATGCGTCGGCGGGAAAGATGGCGGACCCATACGCAACTCTGCTCCCGCTGTGAGCATAAAAATTGGAGGACGCTTAAGCTTCGCCTTTGAGAGTGCAACGCAATAGCGTTATCGGGCCGTGTTCACATCGCACTTTTCTTTGAGCAGGCTTCACTGCCAGACAGAACGTGGGAAGCCAGCTTATAAAGACCAAGCTTACACCGATCCCCTTGAAGTCGCGTTCACTTTTAAACAGAAATGCATTGCTGGGGAGGCGTTTTTCCAGGGGCAATATAAGTCGTCTTATATTAAAATGTGAATGCCCTAGAACCTTTTTTATTATTTTAATAATTGTTTGCGCTTGCCCCGACGGGCGCGCGTGTCGAAAACAGTTTAGGCAGACCAAGTCCCAATTTGACCTACCGAGGATGCGAGCGCCATCTGGATAAGATTTTCGCAAGTAGCCAACCCGAGCGCGCCGCTGTTGGTATGACAGAAATTCTGGCAAAAAGGGTTTGTGTTTTAGTTTCCTCGTAACAGAATTATGTTTTCTCGAACATTCCAATAACAGACCGACGCCACCATTTCTGTAGGTTGGGGTTAAGTCGCACTTTACCATTTTCCTCACGGATTTAACTGTGAAAAATTCAATTTTTGTTCACTAATACCTTGCACCACGCGGAGGGACTGCGCGTTCGTGGTGGTTCAGGATGTTTTTCTCCTCCACGGACACCGACATTCACGCCGACACCAACGCCAATTTTCTGCGACACTTTGCCCTTAACGTTATCGCGTAAAAATGTAACACTAGCCGTTCCCACGCTCCGGGACGCTCTTTCCCACCATGGACGCCAAGCAGCGAGCACGCTTGTAGCGACAGCGGGCGCTCGCCCGTGAAAGACAGCGCCGACGCAGGGCTGATCAAGCGGTGCGCGCCCGAGCAGCTCAAGCTGCTCGCCAGCCCCGGCAAGCTAATCCCAACATCGTGAAAAGAATAGCTAAACACAAGATAGACACACGGGAAACATCGGCAAATCACTGCTCCGCCCTTCCCGAGCTTTCACGTTGAGTGGAACTGCACTTTTATTTGTTGTGGTGTCTTTGGTACTTGAAGAACACCACATGAACTTCAGAAAGCGCGCATGATACTGGTATTTGTTGGGGACCACGCCGAATCGGACGACAGGAGCAAAACCTGGCTCCGCGCTTAATCTCTGAGGCCATGGTAAGGGAACGCGTACTGCAATATACACTGCCCACAACACTACGTGCTTTCGCGTAATATTCATATGCCATACAATTCTTTATTTGTGACAAACCGCGAGTTCTTCTCGTAAATAAGTCCTAAACTGGGCATCAATCACAGTAAGCTTACAAAACTAACTATAAGTAATCCTGACGCCAGGATTCATAGTATAGCACCCATAACAAGATACCTGGCATGGCAGTAATTTTTTGTGGACCCCTGTGAATTTTAACTTCATCTACGGTACCTACAGGCCTGGCAAAAATGAAGCAGCTAGCCGAAGCTCACGCAGTTTAAATCATTATGTAAACTAGGTTGCTTTAGTTAAGTATAATAGGAAAACCGTGCAACGCTATAGTACATTATTTTAAGTGTATTCTGTGTCATGCAGAGGTATATCAGTCCGCATATATTCAGAAATAGAATCTATGCGAACGTCGCGACTACATACATGCACGTAAGATGTGTGCACACCGCTTATGATCAACTTCGATTAACTGCACTGCTGTCGGAACCTGCACTTTGGGACGGAGGTGCAACCTGTTTTCTTGTGGCTGCAACGAAGCTGGGAAATTTCACTACATTACAAATGCGCAGAAATTTAAGAGCGAATCAGAAATTGAGTCCTCTGTTAAGTCACGAGTCGGAGAACGGAATAGGTCTGTCACAAGCTCAAACACCAGGGAAATAGAGTTAAGTAGAGAATTTCTCGTCATAATTTGGGGTCTAAGAAAAATCACCACGAATATTTGGACGTATCAATATCAACTAGGATCTTTACCGCTTCTCCATAATCGAACTGCATTGCCGGCAAAAAAAAAGATTTCTTATAACCATGCACTCCCACTACCGAAAATATTTCGTTGAATAACACTGCCAGTAATATCACAATGTAAACAATTCTTCCCTTAGTGTTTCAGCTTTTCAAGGTTTACGACGCCAGGCGCGGAAGCTGCCATGATTTTTCCATTCAGGCGCATCACAATAAAAGTAGCGTCAGAATATATTACGTCACTTGCCTTGTAACAGGTCAGCTGCCTACAAAGTAACGTTAAATGAACAAAATGTTGTATTTCATGAAATACGAAGTCACTGTCTTACAAGATTCAAATCAAGCTTGTAACTACCCTTAAACAAATAAAATTTTGCATCGCAAGAACAGCGAATGCATTGCCCACGATATGTGCTGATATGTGCTAGTTTGATGATATTCCATGCATGTCCGAGACTTTGAGGGGAGATGCAAACATACGTTAAAGAGTTTATATTGAACCTGAGGAAAATGACTCAAGCAGGTGTGTTCATTTATGTACGCTTAGCTTAGTCGCTTGAAGTGGAGACATACGACAATGCGGGCAGGAAAAACACACAAGGGTATGGAGTACGTGCGATTTGAAATAAGCATGCTGTTGAAGCCAACATCTTTGTCGCGCAGGGAGAAATCGCTTTTCAATTCATAGACGAGCATTAAATCAAGCTATACTTGCGATTCTGAAATCATATTGGCTCAAATGACTTTAATTTCCCACTTTCATTTCATATTTTGTATTGACTATCTGTCACCCTATTTTGTTCTATATGCTTGAAGTGTGCCTGTGAATAATAAACAGTATAAGGTTTGCCCACGTGTGTGTCTGTTACGTTTGTTTTGCTCTTTTTGTGAACAGTATAGTGCAGTACGCATAAAGATATATGTGTCACCAAGCATGGTACTGGAGCAAGTCCTGCGTTTTTGTATGCTACGTTCACCAACAAAGACTGCTTTGCCAATTAAATTAGTTGCATGTTTCCGTGGAGTGAAAGAGCACTGCATTTTCGCGTTCTTCTACACACATGCATAGAAGTAAAACGTGCTTCCACATGATCCTGTCAGGGTCGACCTATGCGATCATGTAAAATATGCTCAGTCTGAGCACGTCTCTCACCACACCGACACAAAGCCATTTACACCCTCCTTTATCCATTCCAAATCAGGGCATGCTAATGTATGTTTACAAAGATGGCACATAAGGTGAAAAGGAATGAATTCGTGTACGGAGGAACTTCACTTGTGTTCATGCTTTTTTTACAGAGGTATTCAGGAAGAGAGTGGTTGTCGAAGCGAGTGCAAATGCAGATATGATGATGATGTGTGGTGTTTTATGGCGCAAGGGCCAGTTATGGCCAAAGAGCGCCATGCCAGTGTTTGTGAGTGTGCAGTAGAGCGATGAATTCTGAGAAGTAGATGAAGTGTGGCTGTAAAGGGGCCTAAAAATAATCGCTGTAAAATGCGTAAAATATACATGCACTAAAATCATGGCAATGACTAATGAGGTGTACTATGAAATGAAGAATGCACTGACAAAGAATGACACGATATTTAAAATATTTAAGATGTAGTAGTTGGAAAGAAGCACTACTGCCTAAACAGAGCCCTTGAATCACAAGGGCCTGGAGGCATGTGCTTATACAAAACTACCATCACAGCGGCATCCTCTGGAGAGAGGATGCGCTATGAATTTGTTGGGCTTACAACATGCAGTACCACGTCATTTAAGAAAGCGAGGACTGCTTTAGTGCTAAACAGTGGTTCCTCACCAAGAAACATACTGGGATGCAGAGGGACATGATAGCGGTAAGCTAAAGGGAAATGTTTTTTTCTATCTGCTTCGGCATCCCGACACTCCAGGAGAACGTGGAGGACGGTTAGCCTCTTACCACATCTACCACAGGTTGGTGGTTCATCCCCGGTTAACAAAAAACTATGGGTGCCAAATGTATGACCTATTCTGAGACGACAGAATAGGACATCAGTTCGTCGTGTTTTCGTTACGGGGGGCCAGAAACCTAACTGTGGCTTAATCAAGTGAAGCTTATTATTTGTTTGTGGATCCCACAGACGTTGCCAATGGCTTCGCAATTTCTTACGGAAGAAATGTTTCAAATCTGTTGCAGAAACAGCAGCTGTAGGATTAGTAGCGTGCGATGTTATTGACGTATCCATTCGGTCAGCTAGCACATTACCCTCAATGCTTCAATGGCCAGGCACCCAGCATATAATGATATGCTGGTTAGATACATATGCTCTACACAGTACGGAATAGAGCTCAATGAGTGTAGGATTTTTCTGTTTACAGGGTGACTTTAAAGCGTTTACGACACTTAGAGAGTCTGTAAATATGATTGATTTTTGAAGTTTAGATTTCCTTATATGCCTCACAGCTGACAATAAAGCATAGGCCTCAGCCGTAAAGATACTTGCTTCCGGGTGGAGTACACCGGATTCCGAGAAGGATGGGCCGACGGCTGCATACGACACCCCGTCACGTGACTTAGAAGCGTCTGTATAAAACTCTGTGCATGTGTACTTGGACTGGAGTTCAAGGAAATGCATTTTGATATGTGCCTCTGGTGCGTGCTTAGTGACCTCCACGAATGATGTGTCACACTCTATGAGCTGCCACTGCCACGGCGGTAACAGTTTCGCTGGAGCCATAAGACAGTGTTCAAGCAACGGAACACCCATTTCCTGACTAAGATTCCGCACACGCAAAGAGAACGGTTTTCTCGATGCCGGTCGATTTTGAAAGAGTGTGGCAGTGATCATGTCGTTTATGGTTGAATAAGAGGGATGTTCAATGTTCGCGTGTACTCTAAGAAAATATGTAAAACTATTGTATGAACGCTGCAGATGAAGTGACCACTGATTCGACTCTACGTAGAGGCTGTGGATCGGACTTGTTCGGAAAGCACCGGTCGCGAGGCGGATGCCCAGATGGTGAACGGGGTCTAGAATTTTTAATGCACTTGGCGTTGCGGAATTATAAATTATAGCCCCGTAATCAAGGCGTGATCGGACAAGACTGTTGTACAAGTTCAGTAGGCATTTTCGGTCACTACCCCATGTTGCGCGCGACAAAATTTTTAAAAGGTTCATCGTCTTCAGACACCTTGCCTTCAAATATTTAAGGTGGGGGATAAAGGTGAGCTTTGAGTCTAGAATTATTCCCAGGAATTTATGTTCACTGCTCACGGATAGTTCCTCTTGATTAATCGTGAGATTTGGCACTGGTGTCATGCCTCTTTTGTTTGAGAAAAGTATGCACGTACTTTTCTTTGCATTTATTTTAAATCCATTTACATCAGCCCATTTAGACAGTTTGTTTAATCCAAGCTGTACCTGCCGTTCGCAGATAGCAATGTTGCATGATTTGAAACCTATCTGTACATCATCGACATACACAGAATAAAACATGCTGCGTGGAATAACTGTATACAGGGAGTTCATTTTTACAATAAAGAGCGTGCAACTAAGCACACCCCCTTGTGGCACGCCAGCCTCCTGGGTGAATGTTCTAGATAAAACATTGCCCACTCTTACGCGAAACGTCCGGTTAGACAAGTAGCTTTCGACTGTGTTTAACATATTCCCACGGACCCCCATCGCGGAAAGATCTCGCAGAATCCCGAAGCGCCATGTCGTGTCGTACGCTTTCTCTAGATCTAGAAAGACCGAAAGTAAAAACTGTTTATGTATAAACGCATCTCTGATGTTTGCCTCGATGCGAACAAGGTGGTCTATTGTTGACCTACCTTCTCGGAAGCCACACTGGAAGGGGTCTAGTATTTTGTCATTTTCTAGGAAACAGATTAGGCGCCGGTTTATCATTTTTTCATACAACTTGCACAGGCAGCTTGTTAGCGCTATTGGCCTGTAGCTGCTAGCTAAAGACGGGTCCTTGCCTTGTTTAAGAATCGGGATGACTATGGCTTCTTTCCACAAGGAAGGAATATATCCAGCCGCCCACATGGCATTAAAGAGAGAGAGGAGTGTTGTCAGTGTTTCGGGGTGTAAGTACCTAATCATTTCGTAGATGATACGGTCGCCACCTGGCGCTGAGTTGTTGCAACAAGCGAGAGATGCTTTAAGTTCGGCTAAGCTGAATGGTCGGTTGTAAGCCTCATTTGATGAACCTTTGCGATTAAGGGGCTGCCGCTCTTCGCGTTCTTTGAACTTCAGGAAAGATTGTGTATAGTGCGATTCACTCGATACATATTCGAAGTGTTTGCCTAGAGTGTCCGCCTGGTCTTCCAGGCTATCACCTTGGCTATTTACTAAGGGTAGGGGATGTGACTCCCGACCTATTAATTTATTCACCCTATTCCAGACTTTCGTTTCATCTGTATACGAGTTTATGCTGGAGATGTACTTTTCCCAGCTCTCTCTTTTAGCACGTCTGCGCGTTCTCCTGCCCTGCGATTTTGCTTGTTTAAAATTAATCAAGTTTTCGGCTGTTGGCGAGTTGCGAAACAATCCCCAGGCCTTGTTTTGCTTTTTACGTGCTTTTTGGCATTCCTCGTTCCACCAAGGCAGGCGACGCTTATTAGCTAGTCCATTAGTTTGTTGTATGCACCTTTCTGCAGCGTCAGTGATAAAACGTGTTATATACGCCACAGCATCGTCTATGTGAAGAGACGCAATGTCATCCCGGCCTAAATATGTTATTTCTTTAAAAAGTTGCCAGTTAGCAGAGTTAACCTTCCATCGGGGAACATGTGGCGAGCAACCATCTTGTTTTGTTAAGCTTAGTATAATTGGAAAGTGGTCGCTCCCAAAGGGGTTCTTCAGAACGGACCACTGCAGGTACGGAATTAGTGTACTCGACACGATACTCAAATCTATGGAGGAGTATGAATTATGCGCCACGCTGTAGTACGTTGGCTCTTTCTTATTAAGTAAACATGCTCCCGAGGAAAAAAGGAAGTTTTCAATTAGGCGACCTCTTCCATCACAACGCGTGTCTCCCCACAAGGTGTTATGTGCATTGAAATCTCCGAGAACTATGTATGGCTCCGGAAGCTCATTTATGTAGTTTTGAAATTCCGTTTTATTAAGTGGATAGCTGGGAGGGATGTATATGGAACTAATAGTGATTAGCTTGTCAAACAACACCCCTCGGACAGCAACTGCCTCTAGGGGCGTACGAAGTTTTAATTCCCGGCAGGCAATACCTCTATCGACTACAATAGCCACACCACCGGAAGACACAACTGTGTCATCGCGGTCTTTACGAAAAATGGCGTATTGCCGGAGAAAGTTTGATTGTGTAGGTTTAAGGTGTGTCTCTTGAACACACAGCACCTTAGGATTAAACCTGTGTAGGATTTCTTTGACGTCATCGAGGTTGTGTAGGAGTCCTCTGACGTTCCATTGTATTATTTGTGTATTCATGTTGGAAGTGTTTTTTTGTGCTGTGTGTTTAAAAAAGAGACTAATTTAACTTACAGAGCCCTTGTCGGGCCCTGTGATGCGGGCTTTTTCTTTTTTGGAGCGATCGCGAGATTCTCGCGGCTCCTTTGGTGCTTGCGGCGCTGTCTGGCAGGTTGTTGTGTCCATCGCCTCTTGCGAGGCGCTGGACACGCGCTCTTGCGAGCAGTTGTTTTGACGGGAAGGCCTCGTTTCGAGGGACGAGGCCCTTGAGGCCACCAGCCCGGAGGTCGATGGCCCCTTCTTGTGAGTTGGCGGAGCAGCGCGAGCTGCAGCCGCCGGGGGGGCGGATGGCGTCACTGCCGGCTCACTGTGTGTGGGCCGGACAGCCGCCGGAAGCCGTTGCGACGCTGCCCCCTGACGCGCCACTTCGGCAAAAGTTTTCTTTGGCAGGTAGGATACCCGCCTGCGTGCCTCCTTGAACGTTAGATTTTCCTTTACTTTAATTGTTACAATTTCTTTTTCTTTTTTCCAGGATGGGCACGACCGCGAGTATGCGGCGTGCTCCCCATCACAGTTCACACAGTGGAGAGAGTTTTCGCATGATTCAGAGAGATGCTCAGTGGCACTGCATTTCGCACAAGTCTGACGGCCTCGGCAGTTCTGCGAACTGTGGCCGAATCTTTGGCATTTGAAGCATCGAAGAGGGTTTGGCACGTATGGCCTGACACGTAATTTAATGTATCCGGCTTCAATGGCCTCGGGTAGAACACTAGAACCAAAAGTAAGGATTATATGTTTTGTCTTTAGCTCCTTGCCATCGCGCCTCATCTTGATTCGTTTTACAGTCAAAACATTTTGCTCTTTGAATCCTTCCAAAAGTTCATCTTCGGTGAGCTCCAACAGGTCGTCATCAGAAATAACACCGCGGGTGGTGTTCATTGTGCGGTGCGGGGTCACAGTCACAGGAAAGTCTCCAAACGACACTAGATTCTGTAGTTTATCATGTTGTTTCTTATCGCGGAGTTCCAGGAGGAGGTCACCGCTGGCCATCCTCGTCGCCTTGTAACCTGGTCCTATAGTCTCTGTCAGAGTCTTTGCAACGATAAAGGGTGAGATCACTCTCACAGTCTTTTCAGTTTTCTCACTGTGTACCACGTGGTAGCGTGGAAAGTTTTCAACTTGTCGGCCAAAAAATTTAAAAACTTCTTCGGTGCGCCCCCTCTTTTGGGGGCGATCAGAAAGCGCGGGAAAAGAATTAGCCATAAAATATTCATGTTTCGGCAGAAACGCCAGCCACCCACCATGGAGTCCTACTAGGGGACGCTGCAGTGCCTGTAAACATAGGCCCTGCAGACGCCAGCCGTACGTCACCACTATAACCGAATATGAAATAACCTAGGCAGGCTACTCACACAGGGTTAACCCTCGCTGCCAAGAAGATCGGAAGGAATATAGAAGAGAGGAGAAAACAGGAAAGATTAAAAGTAAGAGAGAAAGACGAAGGTTGGAGAGGAGGGTAGGAAAAGGCAACTACCGATTTCTCCCGGATGGGTCAGTCCGGGAGTGCCGTCTACGTGAAGCCGAGGCCAAAGGGGTGTGTTGCCTCCGCCGAGGGGCCATAAAGGTCCAAGCACTCAACATCGGCTCAACCCCTAGGATCCCCTTTTCCCCGGACACGGCTAAGCCACGCACGGTTAAACGTGGGAGGGTCCAACCCTCGTGTGCTCGGGTCCGTGGTGTCGCAGCAGCAAATGCAGATAATGTTGATTCAAAACTGCTATTCAACATCTGTGAAATTATATGACTGAGGATAGCAGGTCGTGCGTACGAGTGCACGGCATTACAACACTTCGCGCACTCAATTCGAGATCCCCCCCCTCTCTATGGAGTCCATATCATATTATTGTTCTATTAGCTGAAGTCTGAAGCACACCTGGGTGCAATGAAGCTAGCGTAGGTTTAGTTACAATGCGGTAGGCCTGCTAAAACTGCCGTCAGCATTGAACACGTGAAAAAGCCGTTAGCTCGACATCGTTCATTCGTGGTAGTGCGTTGTAATCCTGCCGATGTACGAGGAGAACGTTTTTTCTGCATTTTAGAGGTCTATGTGATGCTGCCACGATAATTCGTCGTAATGTACAGCTGATCGTCGTAATGTACAGCTGCGCCAGGACTATGCCTTATAATGGCAGGAGGGTGATACCTTTGAATAAAATGATTTCTCACTTGAGTGAAGTTCACGGGACCATAGGAAATAGTTCCCTTAACTGAAAGTTCACTAAACTGTACAACCACTGGAATATGGAACAACATAGGGCGCCGCAGACATCGAGTCAAAAGTGTGAAATGCAATTTATGAAGTTATGGTTTACGGAGCATAACAGTTACGTTGCCGCCTATCTCATTTTGAAAAAAAAAACGAATTGTCATCTGCACTGGTGCTCTTAAAGCAGAAGAAGTAACAAAGCTGTCTAGAGATTGTATGTTTTTGTGCACTTACTCTGGCACAGCTTGTTGCTGAGACACGAAGCCTCGCAACTTTCCACGGCATCCTACAGCCTGGCCATAGGCGCCGACTACGGGGGGGGGGGGGGGGGCTCCGGGGCTCGAGCCCCCTCCGGAATTTTCCCGGAGGGGCTGAGCCCCCCCCCCCCCCCACACACGCCCCTGAAATGTCATTACCGAAATTCTGTTACCCACATAATTTGAGGATTCTCTTGCATTGCCTCCACATCGTCACTTTTGTTGTGGCTAAAAGCTTACGGCACCATTGGTGGCGCGGACGTGCACGGTTTTTAATTTATTATTTCGCTTTATTTCGGCAAATCCTGACAATAGGACAAGCGCATTAGAAGCACCAGCGGCGGCTACCTCATCCCTGTTTCCTCACGTTAACATTCAAAAAAAATTTCCGCTGAGAACACCTCGCACAGACACCATATATTTGAATATATAGAAAGGACAAAGTTTGTTATATTTCTTAAAGAGAAGGAGGTAGCCAACTAAATGGATAGCCTATACCTAGAGAATGAATATGTTGATTTATGTTCACCTCACTTCAAATTACTTTGCGTGCTTTTTTGACCCCGAAAGAAACCTGCCTGCAGACTTCAGTGACCCTTTCGGCAGTGTCTTCTATTAACGGCGTGTGAAAAGCACGTGAGTGATATGTTTCAATATTATTTCTCTTTCCAGTAGGCAGTGCTAACGCCTGGCGACAAAATAAAAAAAAAGCTCTTCTAATTACTTACAACATTTACGCATTAGGGATGGAAACATCGCCTCTTGCATGTAGAGGCCATAAATACGGAGTGTTTCAGCAAACACTTTCAAAAAATTTTTAAAGGTTGCGTGTCGCAGATAGCGCAATTATAATTCATGAGCTGGTCTACTCGAAGAGGCGGACATTACTTGCACAAAAAATTGAAATGCATAATCGACTAATTACCAAAAATTCACCAATGAGGTTTTTAACGTATTACCTTATGGCCCATATTGCAATTTACAAATTCTAGCCGTGGAGTTCGCAAGGCGCACGAATGCACTAGGAACTAATTCTCAGGACGGCACCACTTTAGAGATAATAATTCCCGAGCATTGCGGAGAAATACATTGACGTTCCAGTCACTTTTGTGCTTACCGGCTGTGGTTGTTTAGTGGCTATGGTGTTGGACTGCTAAGCATGAGGTCGCGGGATCAAATCACGGCCACGGCGACTGCATTTCGATGGGGCGAAATGCTAGAACACCCGTATACTTAGATTTAGGTGCACGCCAAAGAACCCCGCATGGTCTAAATTATTCCAAAGTCCTCCACTAAGGCGTGCATCATAATCAAATCGTGGTTTTCGCACGTAAAATGCCACAATTTGTTCCTTTCATACTTTTGTGCTTTCATGCATAAAACTACGTTTTGTTGAGAAAGTGACTGGCACACCAATGTATTTCTCCGCAAAGATGGAGAATTAATATTTCTACACTGGTGTCAGCCTGAGATTTAGTTCAAAGTGGATCCGCACCCCACAGCTAAAATTTGTAAATTGCAGCATGGGCCATAAGGTAAATAGCTAAAAACTTAATTGGTTGATTTTGTGAATTATTCGATTACGCATTTCAATTTTTTGTGCGAGTAATGCCCGCCTCTTCGAGTAGACGAGCTCATGAACTATAATTGTACTATCTGCCACAGGCCACCTTTAAAAATTTTGGAAACTGTTCACTGAAACGCCTTGTATATAGAATTCACTCAGGAACCGAAATGATGTCAAGCCGGATTCACTCAAAATTAGAATAAATAGAACTCGATAAGTCATGCACAGCAGCGCTTATAATCGAAATCAAAGTACTAAAAAAATAAAAAAGTACAGTTTGGACGGGAAGGCGAAGCAGTATTAGTGATAGCGAAGTAGAAGACAATTACACAAAGGAAGATTCTTACCGTGTAAATCCGTGTAAGGATCGCACCCGTGTAAAGGTGGCACCCATAACTTGAGAGCCAATATTAAAAAAAAGGCATCCAACCGAGAAGCAATCGCGTTCCGTGCGCTGATTCTGATCGGGCTCAACAGCGAATTGTCGCGCGTAGCGTACTTTCGCGCGTCGCTACTGATGTCGAGAGGAGCCGATCGCGGAGGTTAACGGTGGATTTCATACTCCTAGTTGCAAAAATGAGGTCAAATGGCCCGGTCCCATGGAAGACTCGTCAAAATCGCGACAGAAAAGTGTGGCCCTTACACGCGTCTATACGTTAGTTATAGTGGCCATATAAATTGTAGTAAACATTTACCTAAAATTAAAATAGTGAGCGCAGGCTGGCGCACATACTCGAGGCCAAGCACTCCCTTCTGGCCAGATGGAAGGGTCAGCGGCTCAATCGAAGGCTTCGCAAGAAGATTGCCGAGGTCAACAGAAGCATCGAAGAGCACTGCAAGGTCCTTTCCAGACAGCAATGGGATGCAGTTTGCAACTCTATTGATGGCCAGATGTGGAACGGGGCGTCATGGCCATCCAGATGTGGAACGGGGCGTTCCCAGCATGCTCCGACCAGCGGAGCACGCTGGGAAGTGCGCTGCACGGGGCGAGGCAAGAATCCTCGGACGAGGAGGTGATGGAAAGGTTGATCGAGAAGTACTTGCCGCTAGCCTCCGGTCCGGCGTCCCCCGTCCCAGAATATGGGGGCGTCGCGAGCCCGGAGCTGGATGCGGAATTTGGTGTCGAGGACATCCGGCGGGCCTTACACGATTTAAACGGCAGGTCGGCCCCGGGTCCGCATAGAGTTACTAACAAGGCACTGAGGGACTTGGACAAGTCGGTGGAGTACATGACGGACGTTATCAACCAGATGTGGAACGACGGAAAAGTACCGGAGATGTGGAGGAGGGCTGCCACCATCCTCATCACCAAGCCGGGCAAGCCCCCTAGTCTCGATAACCTCCGACCGATTTCACTCACTTCGTGCAAGGTGGCCGAACATGCTATCTTAAACAGGGTCTCGTGATACTTGGAAGACCGGGATATTTACCCACACAATATGATAGGCTTTAGGGCAGGACTGTCAACGCAGGATGCCATGAAGCTCATCAAACATCAAGTCATTGACCGTAACACGAGCGACACGAGAGCCATACATGGATTAGACCTGGAGAAGGCATTTGATAGCGTCTTGCACTTGTTCGTCTTGAGCCAGATACCTAGCCTCGGTTTGTGCAAGCACTTCCACGACTACACACGATCAATCCTTGCGGACAGAGAAGCCACTCTCAGGGCGGGAGACCTCGTTTTGGACTCGGTTAGGCTGGGTTTCAGAGGGACGCCACAGGGGTCTGTCATATCCCCGACCCTGTTTAACCTAACCTTGATCGGTCTGTCGAGGAGACTCTCCGAAGTCGAGGGTATTAATCACACAATATATACAGACGACGTTACCATTTGGTGTACCGGATCCAGTGACGGACGGGTGGAGGCTGCGTTGCAGGAAGCCATCGAGATCACGGAGCTCACGGAGTTCACGGATCGCGGAGTCAACCGGCCTTCGGTGTTCCCCTCGAAAATCAGAACTGCTCATTTACAGGCCCAGGCGAAGGGGGCCCAAACCGAAGGGTTGGAAGCCTGTAGAGGACGTCGACATCACTCTACGGACAAGTGAGGACGGTGTCATCCCCAGGGTGGACTCCCTCCGGGTCCTAGGTATGACAATCGAATCGAACGGCTCCAATAACCTGACGGTGTCTAAACTAGCCAAGAAAACGGACAATGCCATCAGACTCATACGGAGAGTCGCCAAACGGCAGCAGGGTTTTGGAGAGTACAATCTTGTGAGACTGGTGCACGCCTTTGTGATGTGTCATTTTATCTACGTGGCGGCCATGCACAAGAGGGCCCTCGGCCTCCCTATGTACACAAGCTCGGAGAAACGGATGTGTATCGGCATGCACAACACGCTGGAAGAAATCGCGGAAGCGCAGGAGAGGGCGTAGTACGCCAGGCTGTCCACCACCCAAGCGGGTAGGAGCATCTTGCGGGAGCTGGGGGTTCCTCCGGCGGAAATCGAGTCCCGCTTCTGCGGTCTCCCTCGGGAACAGCGGGAACGCATTGTCGTCGCTCCAATTCCACGCAACGTTCATTCCGAACACAACGTGGGTCGGAGACGAGCTAGGGCCAAGGCTGTCCTGGACAAGGCTCCGGAACAGGCTCGGGATTGCTGTTTTGTTAATGCTGCCCAGTACCCCGACGGGACGGCGTTCGTAGCGGTGGACATCGATCACGATGGGAAAATCATGAACTCTGCGACTGTTCGAACGAAGTCGGCCGAGGTGGCGGAGCAGGTGGCCATAGCCCTTACCCTGCTGGACGACAGAAGGACCACGATGCAGCGACTCGCGGACGGCTGTCCGAGCTTTCGCCAAGGGCACCGTTTCGGAGCAGGTCCTTCGCTTTCTGCGGGACACGGACATCAAGTCGCACACGATCATCTGGTTCCCCGCACACATGGGGCAGATCAAGGGCGCCCCGCCCAACCTCAACGAGTCGGCCCACAGAGCTGCGCGAGGAGGCGTTGACCGCGTAGCTACCGGGTGGCGCGGCGCTGAGGTTATGGACAATCGGGACCCTCCCTCCTCATATAACGAACTTACCAAACATTTTTACATGGGATGGAGACGATATCCTCCGCCACATAGGAAACTAGGCAGACCACAGGCGTTAAGACTCAGATTACTCCAGGACAGGGCATACCCTAACCCCGCACTGTTACACAGAATCTATCCAGAGATACAATCGACCGATGTTTGCGAGCTATGCTCAGACCTAGCTGACTTGGAACATATCCTCTGGTGGTACCCAGCGTTACACCGCGACGGCGACGTTGTCACGTCGTCCAAATAAGAGGCTGCCCTAAGCAGCCCCGATCTTGAAGCACAGCTATGGGCTGTTCATCGGGCCCGCGACGCAGTAGAGACGCTCGGCCTTTCTGTACCGACGTGGGAGCGGCCCGCTACCTGCTGACGCGCGTTCCGAGGGACCATAATAAAGCTTTATCATACATAGTGAACATAGTGGACACAGTAAGCACGGACCACGTAAACCTGTAAATACCTCACTGGATGACCTCGAGCACTCGCTTTCACAACGCAAGCATTGTGAAGAACGCCGGCAGCGGAGGCGAACGGTTCGTACAGCCGCGCGATTCGCCGCAACTCTGAAAATTAGATTCATCATCATTATCTGCCTATTTTTATGTCCACTCCTGACTGCCTCTGTGAGTGATCTGCGATGACCTATGTCTCTTAACTCTGCAACCCTACGGGCGCAGAAAGACAGCCCGGCAAGGAAGACAGCGCGCATGAAGTTAGCAGCCATCCCTGGTTGCCTTTCATCATTGCACCCACCAATGGTTACCAACAATTAGATATGGCACGCGGGCCCCATAAGCGTCAGCCGCGCACAGTCATTCACAGCTACGGCAGGGCTAGAGGAGAAGACGCGTGCCCTCCTTCCCATTCGCGTTTGAATACGTGACCTACAACTCACACGAATATTGAGCGCGTGGGAAATAATGCCCATCAAGCCGCCACCCTTTTCGGCTTACTGTTACGCGCTTTTTCCCGCTCCCACGGGGTATGGGTCGCTCATGTATATAGCTTGTGGATTTAATGCGGAACATCACGGCGACGACAACCGCGACAATTTGCCGGAAGTGTCGATATAATTGCGTTCGCTATAAAGCTAGAAATAGAAAAGTGTTAGCAGAGGGTATATATATATATATATACATATATATGGGTAGGGTTCGGAAAGCTGGTCGCCCCCCCCCCCCCGGAAAAATGAAAACGTTCCGCCGATGGCCTCAGCTGGAGTTGCAGGTCTTGGATCTGCCTCTGCCATTGCATCTTCCTCGCCTAACTATTCTTCTTCGGGACAATCACTGGAAACAATTTCCACATCTGTGATAGTTCCGCACAAGTAACGAGCTCACTGTCACACTGCACGTAGTCTGCACACTGCATGCTTCACATAGCTGGTGACAGACCTCTGTCATCAGCTTGCTGTTGTTCATTCAGGTAAATATTCGCTATTCCTAAATGCCTTTAACTGAAAGATTTTAGTGTAGAATGCATATGAAAACAGCCGTAGATTTTCCAAACTCCCATTATGCTGAAATATTCGTTAAACTGACATTCGTACAACTGAGACTTTGCCGTATGACCTAACGGTTTTGCAGAGTTCCGTGCAGCAGGCAACTCACTCTCACGTCCTTACCGCATAGTAAAATTTACATGCAGGACCACGAGGAGTACGTACAGCACACTTCCTGTTTTAAAGGCAATAGCATCAATGACGGCCCAATCTACAAGCCACCTGTTAATGTTGATACAGCCACGCTGCCAAAAAGCGTCGACTGGCGCGAAAGAGGCTACGTAACGCCGGTCAGAAATCAGGGCCTGTGTAATTCATGTTACGCATTTTCAGCTGTGAGTACACGCTTTCATATTGACGTTTTGCAACAAAATCCACAGCCTGTACCTATACAAATATATGTATACATATACAGAGAGAGGGTGTCCCAACTATATCACGCAGCACGATTTAAAAAAGAGGAACGGCGTTACGCAAAGCAAACATAGTGCGTATTGTTTCCAGCACAGTGGAGTAGTCACTTTTTTTCCTTACTGAGATTTAATTAGGTAATTTTAATTAATTATCTAACTCAAGAAGTACTGTCCTAATTATCAAAGTGTCAAGGAGAAAGTAGCAGAGCAACATAAAAAACTCCCGATACAGCTTTCTGTTGCTCAATACGTGCTACATAGAAATGTTTTTCCGAGGGTGAAAGAAGCCCGCGAGTACACGCAGAATTGCCACGCGACTGGCCGCTCGAGGCCCTTTGCGTGTATTCGCAGGCATCTTTCACGCTCGGAAAAACACATTTATGCAGCACGTATTGAGCAACAGAAAGCTGTATCGGGAGTTTTTCATCTTTCTCTACAATGTTTTCATTGACACTGATAATTAGGACAGTATTTCTCGAGTTAGATAATTAATTACAAGTAACTAATTAAATCTCAGTAATGAAAAAATTACTGGCGGCTACTCTACTGCACTGAAAACAATACGCACTAGGTTTGCTTTGCGTAACGCCATTCCTCTTTTTTTAAATCGTGCTGCGTGATAGCTGGGACACCCTGTATATATAGCTGCGAATGCAACAGGTCCATAGGTGCTACCTCAACGTAGCTGCTAGGTCCCACGTGTTTCTCCTACCGCCCATGTACCTGGCAAGGGGCATGATTATGCGTGGTCCCATTGCAGCATTGGCCTGTGCTTCTTTATCTTTTTTCTTGCCATAAGTGGTGTCCAACCAATTCTGTCTGTTTATGTATTTAGCATTTGTGTACATCTTATGTGCATGTGTTTGTATCATGTTCTGATTGTTGTACTTGCAGTAATGCAAGTATCTTTCTTAATATATTGCACCAGTCATTTATTCAACTTTTTGTTGAAATGTACACAATTTGACCACCTAGTAATGGCAAAGATAGCCAGAAGCATTGGCAAAACATATGATGCAGATCCAAAGCACTTGCAGGAATCGACATCAGGCGAAGCTTGCACGCAACGGTCAATTAAACTCTATAAACATAACTGTAATGTCTACAGTAGCCCTAATTTCATCCGATGCAACACATGCTCATATGCAATGTTTGTTTATGCACCACACAGGTAACATAATCTCATTCATACAAAGCTCGGTCAACTCGCTCAGAGGTCAGCTCACTGACTTCGAACTAACCCTGAGGCTGAGTTCGTGTGAACCTAGCTGAGTACAATTTTGGTGAATGCGAGTAAGAGCAAGCTCGACTGAGTAAAATTTTGGTGAATATTTTCATGTCGTAGTTAGGGCAAGCTCAGCTGAGTGTAATTTTGGTGAATGTGAGTAAGACGAAGCTCTACTGAGTCGAATCTCTGTGAATATGAATCAAAGGAACCTCGGTTGAGTAGAATTTTGGTGAATATGAGTCAGAGCAAGCTCGGCTGAGTATAATTTTGGTGAATAATCAACTCGGCTGAGTAGAATTTTTGGGAACATGAATCAGATGAACCTTGGCTGAGTAGAATTTTGGTGAATACGAGTCAGGGCAAGCTCAGCTGAGTATAATATTGGTGAATATAAGTCAGAGCAAGGTCGGCTGAGTATTATTTTAGTGAATAATCAACTCGACTGAGTAGAATCTTTGTGAATATGAGTCAGAGCAAGCTCGGCCGTGTATACTTTTGCTGAATATGAGTCAGAGCAAGCTCAGCTGAGTAGAATTTTGGTGAATATGAGTCAGAGCAAGCTTGGCTAAGTAGATTTTTGATGCATATCACTCAGTGCAAGCTCGCCTGAATAGAATCTTTGTGAATATAAGTCAGAGAAAGATCGCCTGAATATAATCTTTGTAAATATGAGCCAGAGGAAGCTCGGCTGAGTAGAATTTTGGTGAATATGAATCAGAGCAAGCTCAGCTAAGTAGAATTTTGGTGAATAGAAGTCAGAGCAAGCTCAGCTTAGTGTAATTTTGGTGAGTATGAGTTAGAGCAAGTTCGGCTGAGTAGTATTTTGGTGAATATGAATTGGAGCAAGCTCGGCTGAGTAATAATGGGATATGGTTATACGAGTTTACGCAGTAATACATGTAATTGCAGACTTATTAGCAACATTGCCTCCATTTTGATGGACAAGGCCTACGCCTCGTGATGAGAATGCACACTTTATGAGCTGTGGACATCCACCCACACTTGAAAAGATGCTATGATTCACAGGGAGCAATGCAACCGGCGGGCTTCACCCTTTGACCGTAACATTTGTCCGTAGTTACGTAGTCTTTAAGGCGGCGGTCCCACTCCTGCGGCACGAGCCCCCCGTTTTCAGTACTTTTCGAGTAACCGTGGCGGTTCTTTTACTGAGGATATAAAGTTGTGGTATATACCATAAAAAGCTTAATTCTTTTAGATTCCATCTATATATATTATAAGGAAATTGATTAATGTGATTTAGAAATAAATGTTCAAGGATAAGCATGAGATAGATATTTTTTGCGAACTGTGTCTCAGTTGTGACCTAATTTAGAAGAAACTACCGCACTTACTGCATTGCGGCTTGCTCTGTAGCTTTAGGACATATTTATCTAGTTCCTAGACGTAGCAAAATAATTTTGAATTTTTACTTTTTGGATAATTTGCTTTTGAAAATTGCCAAATATCGCAATTTTCTGTTGTAAACATCCCGGCAACTACATGCTCAAGGAAGCTAAATTTTTGATAAAGTAGAGTTCAAGGTATTTCCATTTAGGACACAAAATGTCATTCATGTAACTTTATTAGTTTTAAAGCGCAGCTTCGTAGCTAAAAGTAAAATTCAAATTAAATTCAAAGTAAAAATTCAAAATTAATTTTCTACGTCTAGGAACTAGATAAATATGTACTAAAGCTACAGAGCAAGCCGCAATGCAGTAAGTGCGGTAGTTTCTTTTAAATATGGTCACAACTGAGACACAGTTCGCAAAACCTGTGTATCTCATGCTTGTTCTTGAACATTTATTTCTAAATCACACCAATCAATTTTATTATATTATATATATTGTTGGAATCTAAAAGAATTAAGCTTTTTATGGTTTATACGACAACTTCATATCTTAAGTAGAAGAGCCGCCACGGTTGCTCCAAAAGTACTGAAAACGGGGGGCTCGTGCCGCTGGAGTGGGACCGCCACCTTAAATTCTTGCATCCGTAAATAGATACCGCGCTGCAAGTGCCGCGTTTTCGTATATCGCGAGTAGCTTGTACAACCAGAAAATTGCGACGACATCCGAAGGCCATGTCTTCCCGTGAGGGACACCTCGTAGTCTTTCCCAACTCGCAGCGCGTGTGCATAACAGAAAAGCACGCAAAAGTACGTACTATCAGCACCCGAAGCCAACGTAAAAAAGCGTCTCGAGATTAGTAACGTAGCGTGTCAAAAAACGGATCGAAATCATAAAACCGAGTCTAACCGAGTTTTTATCTGTCCTGTTCGCGTGTCGGTGCTGATGGTACGTACCACTTGCGCCATCCACGACACCACTCAATTAGTTGCACTGTTCGAGGCTTGTTGAGCAAACATTTATAGACAAAAAAGTGTCTATAAATGTTAGGTTGAGCGACTGTTATAGATCAGCGTTTGGACGAGCGAGGTAGACGAGGAGAGCAAGGTGGCGCAACCAAGGACTCTGAGCTCGTGACCACGCAGCCTGCCTTGTAGTGTTCTAAAAGGCAATAAAAGGCACTTTACAATACTGGCGACGAGGGAACGCGACCCCGCGAAGCAAGCTTTCCTGGAAGAGGATGCCTAAAGGCAAGATGCCAGAATTTGTGCCCGGCACCGACTGGTCATCGTGGGCAGAGCACCTGGAGTTCTACTATGAAGCCAACGACATCGTGGAATCTTCGAAGAAGCGAGCGGTTCTCTTCACGTTGTGTGGTGAGCTGACCTACGAGACGCTGAGGGCCCTGGTTGCACCACGGAAACCTTCTGAGGTGGATTTGGTGGACATCATCAAGTTACCTAGCGAGCACTTCGACCCCAGGCCTCCCGAGTTACTGCGACGATATCGCTTCCAGAAACGAGACCAGCTCTCTAATGAATCGGTCAAAGACTGTGACAGCTCTGCGAACTTTGGCAACGGACTGCAACTTTCGCAACGCAGACTCCACGACGGCGTGCCCTGATACGGTGGGCGGAAGCGCGGAATTTCAGTCTCAACTAGTGAGTACAAGGCTTCCTTTGGAGGTTATGCTACGAGACAGATTGGTATGTGGGTTCCACGATTCTCATCTTCAACAACGGTTGCTAGCTGAGGATAAGCTGACGTGTGAGAAAGCGTGCGAGCTCGTTTTGACTGCTGAATCAGCATGAGATCAGCAGAGACAGATTCAAAGCACTCAATAACAGGCCGAAAATTTCGACGTGCATCGGCAGAATGTTCGCGAGTGCTCTACAAGGAAGAAGCCTCAAAGCTTCCGATAAGGCCGAGAAGTGTTACTTCAAGAATGCTACGTGTAATTTCTGCCGCAAAAAGGTTCACATCGCGAAAGCTTGCCTGTCGAAAAAGGCTAAACCACGGAAGTACCAAGTAAGCCATTGTTTAGAGGAGGACGAAGTTTGAGGAACAGGAAGGCGGCCTCCTTAATGTTTTTCACACAGGACTAGAGATGACATCAGTAGCTAGGTTCGTCGTGACAGTACGACTGTCTGGTCGGCCACTCAAGATGGAAGTAGACTCGGGAGCAGCGTTTTCTTTAATAAGTGTAGCGATGTTCGATCGCGTCTGGCCTGACGATGCCCCGGTGTTAATAGAAAGCAAGCTCGCTTTATGGACATGGTCAGGAGAATGTTTGGACATCCTAGGCTCCGTGCTTATCAATGTATCTTTCAACATCAACAAAGCACAGCTACCCTTGCTCGTGGCTGTAGGAGTTGGAGCCAGCTTGTTAGGAAGAAATTGGTTCGAAAAACTGGGAATTAGGCTGCATGGACTGAACGGGATCTCACGGGAACAACAATTGATGCAACATTAGCCAAGTTCTCTGCGGTGTTTGATGAAGCTCTCACTGGACATTCAGGGCCACCTGTACGCATTGACCTTGCTGAAAACGCGACATCCCAAGTTTTTGAAGTGTCGGCAGGTGCCATTTGCATTGCGAGATGCCATATGTAGAGAACTCGACAAACTCCAGGCTCAAGGTATAATTGAGCCAATCTCCGCCTGTGACTGCGCGACGCCATTGGGCATTGTGAGGAGAAGAATGGATCCTTACGATTGTGCGGGGATTACAGGAGCACAGTAAACGTAAGCATCAAACCAATGGCGTATCCTCTGCCAACTGCAGCTGAGTTGCTTGCAACTCTTTGAGGAGGAGAGATTTTTTCAAAGATTGACTTGACACAGGCTTATCGACATCTGCACGTCGACAAGGACACTTCGGAGATGCTGACTATCAACACAATTAAAGGCTTGTATGCAGTGAAGCGACTGCCATTCAGCGTTTTGGCCTCACCATCTGTATTGTAACGCTTCATGCATACTCTGATCGCTGGACTGCCCGGTGTTTGCGACCAACGCCATTTGCCAAAAGAAACCGCAAAGTAGCTCTCAGTGCAATTTCGACGCAAAATCGCAGCGATCGCTGTGACGTTGCGACGCTGCGACCACCCGGTTGTTCGCAGCCGAAAATCACGTGGTCGGCACTGCGACTGCGATTTTCGTCTCATGCGACGGAAATGGCACTTCCGGTGCGATGAAAATTGCATCATTGATACAGCCTTCATACCTTCATGAGCGCCCATTCAAGCGATATACCTCACGAAAGTCTCTTCGCTCGCTGCTGCGTCGCGCTTGCTCACGCCAGCGTTTTGACAGCTAGTGTCCGTGGTCATCGCGTGTGATGTGTTCATGTTTGCTTGTGCCTTCTGACACTATGCTTGTTAATTCAGTTCGTAAGCGAATGTTTCCATGTTTATGCGGCCGATAAAACTACTATGCTTACTCCGAATAAATGTCTACTAATTTCATATCGCAATTGATGCTTCACCTTGCGGGAGAGACTGCGACGTTTTTGTTTGTTTGTAACTGCGAAGCTGTTCTAGCTAACCGTAAAAAGGACCACCTGCCGCAAAACCTCGCCGAGCTATGACGTTACTGCGTTGCCTAGCAACCACCTCGCGGAGCAGCGTGCGCCTCACCTCCTCTCCGTGGCGTGTACATGTTGCCTTGATCTCGGACGTTAAGGAGAGGGAAGGAGAGCATGCGCGTGGTGCGCGCAATGCTCGGGATAGAGATCGAGAAAATGAGAGCGAGATAGAGAGAAAAAGAATTTGTAGTAGCACCAATGAGGCAATGCGCAGAGCAGCTGCGTTTCCCCGTCTTCCAGGTTCGCGCCGGGGAAACGCGGGCGGCGTCGGCAACAGCTCGGCAGGTTTCGACCAGCCACGCCACGGCAAGTGTGGAGGCGCAGCTTGGCCGTGACGTCACCGGGGAGATAAAGCTCGGAGCTGCCGCGAGGTTGCCACAACTCTCGTTGACTCTATGGCTAGTACATGTAGCCTTGACATGGGACGACCAGGAAGATCTGGGCACCCGAAGAAGAAGCCGCTCATTTTGGAGCGCGCCGCGCGGCCAAGCGAGAATCTGCGTGTCGGCGGTGAGCTGATTCGGAATACCATACCTATAGCAGCGCTTAGCATTTCCTAGCAAAACTTAGCCAAACCCAGTAAAGCCTGGAAGAAGCTAGGTCGACAACCAGTTGCGCTGTTTACTCCAGCCTTCCACCACTTGTGCAAGATGCCCACTTTTTTGCCTGTATGTACAGATATTAACTCTGTGTCGCGAGAACTTAATGTAGCCCTTGAAGAATGTCGGTGCGTTGAATGAAACTGTTGGGCAGATAAACCGAAGATAACCGCGAACGTTTGCTTTTCAACCTTCTAAATACGTTTGGCCCATATAAAAATCTCGTCACCATGCACTAAAGAAGTTGGAGGACGCTTAAGCTTCGCCTTTAAGAGTGGAACGTGATAGCAGCAGAGCAGGGCTGAGAAATGGCTCATACCCCCATAAGGCCGAATCTACAAGCAGTAACTCATCAAGGGTTTATTTAGCCCCATAAGCAAGGAAAAAGGGGTTTGTGTTTGAGTTCCCGCGTAGCAGAATTATGTTCTCGCGTATATTCAAATTACAACAAGACGCTATCATGTCTTTAGGTTGTGTGTAAGTCGGACTTTACGGATTTTCTGACGCATTTTACTCTGAGAAATTCAATTAGTTCAATAACGCCTCCGCGCCACGCCGAGGGCCTGCGTGGTTGTTTTTAACGATAATTTTTTTTCCTGGCGGACAACGCCGCCGGCGGCGGACGCCAACAGAGGATTTCCTGGGACACCGGGCCCTAAACACTGTCGCGTTAAGATATTGCCACGCCTGCAAGAAGAGCACAATTCGAGTATCCATGAGCATTTTTATCAAGGCGCAATGAAGAGGAAGTTGCAGTAACGCACAGTATTAAAACGGCGACCTGCGGCAGTTCCTCTTGATCAATTCTGTGCGACCTCTGTTTTTGACGTTGCGACAGTGGTGGAGGTGCTGGAGCCTTGAACCTCATGCGGGCAACCTCTATCAGGCCCCGTACGCCCAGTCCGGAAGCTCCACCTCTCGTAACGACTGCAGTCCACCGATTCAGTCAGCGCCTCCTCGGCCTGAGCCCATAATTCCCTCCCGTTGCGACTCCCACCATGCATGGCAGTTCCTACATCATCGGCCACTCTCCCTTCTCAGACGGCGACGGGCCTTTCCTAGGTGACTCTTTAACAGCCTCGCATTCCCGCAATCTTTCATAGCGATGCTTTCGAAGATGTCGAGGACTAGCTCGATAAGTATGAGCGTATCGCTATAATCAATCACTGGACCAAACAACAGAAACCCACCCATGCTTATGGGGTCCTGCTTTGCCCAGGGGGCGCTGCGAAAATGGTGCTAAAGAGTGCCCTCTGTTCTGAACTGGGTAGTACCATGCTCGGTCATCGGCTTCGGAAAGCACGTTTACAATATGGACCCGCCACTTTCGGTTGTTTTGTACCACGTCCTGCAGCAAATATCGAGCGCCAAAGATTTTTTCAGGGGTGGCACGCTGCGTGAAGGCAAGAAATTATGCAACGCCGAATACGTGTACGCCGTTCAAGAAATAAGCGGCGAAGTTTTAGCGCGGTGTCAATCGCAAGTGAAGCGAGTCGCGTACGAAGTTGAACTTCAGGTAAGGTTTGCGCGCTGCTAGATTCAGGCGCACAAAGGCGAGGAAATGCTTGCTATAAATGATTTCACAGCAGCGATAAGCAGACATCATGTGTACGGAACTATTCGATCGCACGACGGTACTCGCCGCGACGGCAGCGGTCTTGCGGCATGCCGCGAAACGAAGGGCCTCCTCCAATCTTTGTTGACTGCATGCCGCTAGACAAGTAGTTATGCCTGCGCTGTAGTAGCATCTGTCCCTTTAGCAATGGATAAATAACTGATGCAATGCATATGAGCTCGCAGTAATGCACTACGTGCGAATTGCGCTGCAGCGCGAGCTTGTGCGCCGCTCGCTTGATGTAGCTTTTAATGACAGCGCTCAAACATCGATGTGCTGTAATCAATACTGCCTTGCTGCGCTGCCTCAACGTGCTGGCTTGAGGTCAAGGATGACGACATTTACCTCGCGAACCTGTGCTGCTCGTGGTGGGGTATTGGAGTTATTCAGCGCGCCCGACGCTCCGCTTCGTGATGCCTTGAAGGAAAATGGTAGAATCTGATGTTGGGATTCATGCCTTCTTGCTCGCGGCAGGTCACGACGCAGCAGTAACGACAGTGACGCTTTTTCGAGGCTGAGCTCTCTCTCCGGATTGGCGTTTCCGATTCCGTCTGCTTCCAGCATTACGTCCCACGTCACACGGAGAGTCCGTTTTCGCTAAACTAGGCTGCGGCCAGCTCTCGGCGTGGTCTGACAGAAGTGACGAGCCTTTTCGCACTCGCAACAGGGCAGAAAAATGCGAATCGACGCAAAACTCTGGCTAGAAACGTGCTTCGCCACAGCCAGGGCTCAATACTACCCAAGGCGGCACTACCCAGATAACTTTTCTCGCCGCCACCAGACGCCGCTACTATACCTCAAACTCCAGCGCAAGACGCCCATTTCGCGCTCGAAAACTGCGCTCGCACATGGTACGAGAACAGAGAAGCGAGCTTCCACATGTGGGGCAATTTTCGGCGTCAGCTCCTGGATACATTCGCAAGCTCGGTCTAGCTGGTTTACGCGCAACTTATTGAGGCTCGCGTACAGAAACTGAACAAATCCGTCTTCATGTATGGGAGGATATGGCCCGTCTGTTTTGCCGAGCTGACCCCGATATGACCGAGGCAAAGAAAGTGCGTCAACTTATGCCTGGAATTAAGGAACCGCTGTTTGCAGGCCTTGTACGAAACCCGCCGACAACGGTCGATGACTTCATCAAAGAAGCGACTACCATCGAGCGGGCACTTCAGCAACGTAACCGCCACTTTGACCGCCCGCCCAACAACACACCAATAAACTCCACAGCTCAGAATGTTGACGAGACTTCTTTATGGGAAATGATTAGAGCTATTCTGCGTGAAGAGCTCCGAGCCCTCGTTGTTCCTCCTACGGAGTCTCCGTCGGCATAGCTCAATGTCCAGAGGCACGTCCATTGAGCCATGCCGACCATGTGCGATGTTCTCCCCCTTCACCGGAGTTACCGCCATTTCAGCCACGGACCGTTCCCGTGCTGTGGTGGCAACGGAAGTCTGTAAGACGACCTCCTGTTCACCGTTCCGATTAGTGGCGCATGGCGGACCGTCGACCACTCTGTTTCCAATGCGCGGAACCTGGCCACATTGCCCGTTACTGTCCCCATTGAGAGGCTCGGGTGGGAAGCTTTTCGCCTGCCGCCTCTCGGAGCTTTGACAACCGTTGTGCCCCGAACAGTGGTCACCTGTCGACCAGCTATGCAGCTTCATCACGTCGTCGCTGGCAGTCCCTGTGACCTGCACGTTACACTTCCCCAAACCGCCAGAGTTTCGCTTACGTCGTCAGGGCTGGTCGTTCCCCCAGTCCGCGCCGGGGAAACTAACGGCAGCAACCTCCGGGGAAAGGTTGCCCAGTGTCGAGACGCCAAAAATACCCCCCCCCCCCACCGCTACCCATGAAGACGATATGACGACGACGAATACTACTGCCGACGATGTTGCTCGTGCCAATCTGAGCATTCTGATAGATGTACATCACGTCACAACACTTGTTGACACTGGCGCAGACTTCTCGATCATGCGGCAAGAGCTGGCCGACCGCATTCGCAAAGTGAGGACGCCGTGGACCGCGCCACACATAAGTGCCGGTAGTCATCTAATGACACCAACGGGAACATGCACCGCTCGAATCCACGTCGGTGATTTGAGCTTCATTGCTAATTTCATCATCCCCCCGACTGCTGCAAAGACCTCATCTTGCGGATGGTTTTTCTGTGGGATCACGCGCCGTCATAAACATTTCGGAACGTATGGTGACGTTTTGTGCAAGCCCCTATGTCGACATCATTCATGACAGGCAACATGAGCGTCCGCGAATCACCGACGATGTGACCATTCAACCGCGCTCCTGCCACCTTGTACCTGTCTCATGCCAGAAAGCCCTACCACGGGAATGTGATCGCGGAGCAATTCGTTGCACTATTGGTCACGCAAGGCATTTCGATTGCTAGCACTTCGATTGCAAGGCGTTTCGAACACAGTCAGATCCAGAATGGCACCGCAATTGCGTACTGCGATGACATAACCCAAGTAAAAGATTGTTTGGCTGTACAACGTCAATAAACAACCGTTCCGGCCTCCACTCATTTCTCTGTCGACGTAAGCTCCAGCCTGTCGCCTTCCAAGGGACAGCGACTCTTGGAGCTGACACACCAGTTCGAAGATTGCTTTTCGACTACGTCAAAGGTCAAACAAACACCACTGACCAAGCATCGCATAATCACGGGTAATACCACGAGGCCGATTCGACAAAACCCCTACCGTCTAGCTCCAAAGCAACGTAGACAGATTCAAAAGCAAGTGACGAAGATGCTCGAGGATGACGTAATACAGCCTTCGAACAGTTCCTGGGCATCACCCGTGGTCTTGGTCAAAGAGAAAGACAGCAGCTTGCACTTCTGTATCGATTACCCCAAATTAAACCAAGTAACGAAGAAAGGCCTCTATACCCGCTGCCACGCATAGACCATTATCTGGACAGGCTGCGGCATGCACATTATTTTTCATCAATGAACCTACGAAGCAGGTATTGGCAGATAGAGGTCCATGAGAGAGATCGTGAGAAAACTGTCTTCGTGAAGCCCGATGGTCTTTACGAACTTAAGGTACTTCCTTTCGGTCTGTGCTCAGCGCCAGCGACTTTTCGGCGTCTGATGGAAACCGTACAATCAGGCCTCAAGTGTTAAAATTGCTTGGTCTATCTAGACATTAGGCGGAAAAAAGGAGCTGGGAAGGCCATGTAATGCGTAGGATGGATAACCGGTGGACCATTAGAGTTACAGAATGGATACCAAGAGAGGGGAAGTGCTGTCGAGGACGGCAGAAAACTAGGTGGGGTGATGAGTTTAGGAAATTTGCAGGTGCAAGTGGGAATTAACTAGCGCAAGACATGTAGGGTAATGGGAGGTGACAGGCAGAGGCCTCGTCCTGCAGTCGACATAAATCTAGGCGGAGGATGGTGATGACGATGATCTAGACGACGTCATAGTGTCTCGAGCTACATTCGAGGAGCATCTAAGCCAGTTACTCACTGTTCTCCAAGCCATACGCTCGGCTGGCCTGACGTTAAAGCCCGATAAATGTCACTTTAGTTTCAATGAACTGTGCTTCCTCGGCCACGTCTTCAGTTACGAGGGTGTACGGCCTGACCAAGACAAAATAGACGCAGTGGCAAAGTTCCCCACACCACCCGACAAGAAGGCGGTGAGGCGCTTCTTGGGACTGCGCGGCTATTACTGACGCTTTATTGCACACTTCTCACGTATTGCTGCCCCGTTAACACGCCTTACACGAGACGATGTTCCCTTTCTGTGGGGTGAAAATGAGCAAGTAGCATTTAACAAGCTACGCCAGCGCTGGCAAACGCCTCCAGTTCTTGCGCACTTTAACCTGGAAGGCCCTGCAGAACTTCACACCGATGCGAGCAATGTTGGTCTGGGGGCCGTACTCGTGCAGTGGCAAGACGGCTCCGAAGAAGTAATCGCCTACGCCAGAAAAACCCTCTGTTATACGGGGGAAAACTACTCGACTACCGAGAAGAAATGGCTCGCGTGGTATGGGCGGTTGCCAAATTTCGCCTGTACTTGTAGGCCGTTTATTCAAGGTTGTCAGCGATCATTCTCATTATTGGCTAACTTGAAAGACTCATCTGGCCGTATGGTGCACTGGAGTCTTATGCTTCAGGAGTTCGATACGACCATAATTTACAAATCAGGTAAGAGGCACACGGACGTCGACTGCCTTTCGCGTTCACCCGTCGAGCCCGCAGGTACCGATGACGTGGACTTGGATGCTGCATTTTTGGGAGTCGTCGACGCCGTCACCATTTCACAGAAGCAGCGCCACGACCCAGATCTGCTCCCACTCATTCATTTCTTGGAAGGCCGAAGTAAAGACGTCCCGCGACTCTATGTCAGGGGACTGCCGTCGTTTTGTCTGTGGAATGATGTTCTCTATAAGAACTTTTTTGCCAGCGGCAGCGCGTACCTGTTTGTCGTACCGGCATCACTTCTAAAAGAAATACTAAAAGCATGCCACGATATGAAGCCACCTCAGGTCATCTAGGCTACAGGAGAACATTGTCCCGACTCCGACGCAAGTACTATTGGCCATAGCTACCCGCTTCTGTGAAACACCATGTACAAACATGTGCCGACGGCCAAAGACGAAAACCACCTCCCGGCAAGCCTGCAGGTCTCTTACATCCAGTGGAGTACCAGGACAGCCTTTCGCCCAAGTTGGTATGGATTTCATGGGCCTATTTCGAACTTCTACAGTCGGCAACAGATGGATCATTGTCGCAATCGATTACCTCACGCACTACGTGGAGACTAAAGCTACGCAGCGGGGCATAGCAGCTGAAGCAGCTCATGTTTTCATCGAAAACGTCGTCCTTAGGCACGGCGCCCCGAAAGTAGTCATCAAAGACAGGGGAACTACCTTCACTGCAGAACTCCTTGACTCGGTTCTCAGACTCAGTAGTACAAGCCACCGGAACACCACCGCATATCATTCCCAGACCAACGGACCAAGAGAGCGTCTTAAAAAGACCCTCGTAGACATGCTATGCATGTCTACGAGGGTAGTGAAGCACAAGAACTAGGATATGATTTTGCCTTAGGTAACCTTCGCATACAATACCGCTCGACAAGAAACTACTCGAATGACACCCTTCATCTTGTTCCACAGTCGCGAAGCCACGACTACGTTCGATGACATGCTGCCGCACAAGTGTGACGACATACCTACCGACGCTGTCGAAGTTACTCAGCGCGCCGAAGAAGCCACAGTGCTTGCCCACGTACTTATCTGCCATCAGCATGACCAATATGCAAAAATGCACAATCTTCGACACAGGTCCGTTCTCTACACTCCCGGCGATAAAGTATGGGTTTGGATACCCATACGTCGTCGTGGACTTTCCGAAAAACTGCTAAGATGGTACTCTGCGCCGCCCAGAATGATCCGACGCCTGAGCGACGTGACCTACGAGGTCGATCCTACAGTGACAATAGTTCCAGTCGCCGCAAGCAATTATCTGAAGTGGTGCATGTGGTGCGGATGAAGCCGTATCTGTCGAACTAAGTGTCGTTTCTTCTTTTTTGTTGTTTTCTTTTGCGCGTGCCTTTGTACACCGCCCTCATACGCTTAAGTTGCGCGAAGGAAGCATACGATGCTTCCTTCGGATGGACGCAAATGCCGCACCTGTACTCAGATGAAGAAGAGGACAATGCGAGTATGCATGAGCGTTTGTACCAAGGCGCAATGAAGAAGTCGCGGTAGCGCGCAGTATTCAAAAGGCGACCTGCTGCTGTTCCTCTTGAGCAGGGCTGTGCGACCTCTGTTTTTAAGTTGCGACAATATATATATACTGACAATATCTGCTGCCCAACACATACGGTTGGCATATGCAGTAGGCACTCATAATATTCTGCAGAATCTCTCTCATCACTCGTCCTATCGCCCTTTGCAGAATTGCAGAAAGCTTGATTTCTTGGCGTGGCATCACAGTGTGCAAACTGAACACGGGTTAGCTACTGAGTTTTTATAGATCTGCCATTTTTTTCTAATTCGGTATTATTATCCTTAGAGACGTATTAACGAAATATTATTTACTCTCATAGAGCCAACTAACAAAAGCAATGGATTTGCATCTTTGAAGGAAACATGTCAGTTTCTTGCTGTTTCAGATGGGAGCGCTCGAAAGTCAACACTTTAAGAAGACCGGTGAGCTGGTTGTGTTAAGCCCGCAAAACATGGTTGATTGTACGAGAGAGCTAGGCAACGGTGGTTGCAGAGGAGGCCTGATGGCCTTGTGCTACAGATACATCATACAGAACAATGGAGTTGACACTGAAATAAGCTACCCATATCGTGCTGCCGTAAGTATACCTCATGATAGTGAAATTATTAGGTTTGCGGCAACGCTGGTGTTAACGGTGAGCGTTACGACAATAGAAAAAACAGATGATACCAGGTGAGACGCTCACTTAGAGCCGACCATTATTACTGAATAATTCTATCATTTGAAACATGAACGAATCCCTTCCTGTCGACATCCACTTTTCTCTTGTGTGTAATCGATCACTTTTAACCAAAAAAGTAAGTATCGTCATTCAAACCAGTCTGCAAATACAGAAATATACAGGGCGTTCCAACTATCATGCACCAAGATTTAAAAATATGCGAATGCTACATAGCTGGACAGAACCAAGTAATGTTTGTGGTCGCTTGGGGATACGCAGATTATTTTTTGCATTCAGCCTGATGACATAATTAGTCCTAATTAATTAATCAACTTCCCAAATACTACAATTACATGAAAAGTGTCACTGCGAAAATTGTAGAGCAACATGAAAAATTCACAGCACTTCCGCTGTCGAGAAGATGGGGCTAAGCGAAGCTTGTGGCAAGACGACACTGTCGCAGGTGCTCCGCTTGGTTTGCCCTAAACACAGGGTCCGCGGCTCTTCGCTGACTTTTCGCCAGGGCTTCGGGACCTCTCACGCTAGAATCGGAATACAAGCTTCGCTTACCCTCATTTTCTCAACAGGGGAAGGGCTGGTGATTTTGTCTCTTTGGGTCCCACGTGTGACAAGGGTAGTTCAAGTGCGCGTTACAGGTCCCCGAGCCCACAGGGGTATGTGCCATTGAGCTTGGACCCGTTCTGCACAATCACCAGGATCGGCCCACTTTTAAGCGTGACATCACCACCACCACTACCACCACCGCAGAAAATCGTGAGCCTATAAAGCTTCGCTTAAAACTCCCTATACGGCTTTTAGTTGATCAATACATGCTACAGAAAAGTGTTTTTTTCCGAGCGTGAAACAAGCACGCGAATACATGCAAAGTGCCACGAGCGGCCAGTGGCGCGGCAATTTTGCGTGTATTCACGTGCTTATTTCACCCTCTGGAAAACACTTTTATGAAGCACCTACTGAGCAACAAAAAGCTGCATTGGGAGTTTTAACAGCGGAGCTGTTTAAGCCGGCTGTAAAGTGTGCCGCCTGCCACTGCATCGCCTAGCAACCACCTTGCGGAATGGCGTAGGACTTGCCTCCTCTCCGTGCCGTGCACATGTTGCCTTGACATAGGACGTTAAGGAGAGGGAAGAAGAGCATGCGCGCGGCGAGCGCAATGCTCGGGAGAAGGAAAGAGAAAATGAGAACGAGATAGAGGAGCACCAACGAGGCAACGCGCAGAGCTGCTGCTGCCGATGCCGCCCGCGTTCGCGTTAGGGAAACGTGGGCGGCGTCGGCAGCAGCTCTGCAGGTTTCGACCAGCCACGCCCCGGCAAGTGTGAGGCGCAGCTTGGACGTAACGTCACCGGGAAGAGAACGCTCGGAGCCACCGTGACGCCGGCACAACTCTCGTTGACTTTGTGGCGAGTGCATGTATCTTTGACGTGGGACGACCGGAGAAGATCCGTACACCCGAAGAAGAAGCCGCTCAACTTGAAGCGTGCCGCACGGCCAAGCGAGAATCAGCGCGTTGGCGGCGAGCCGATTAGGAATACAGTGCCTAGCAGCGCTTAGCATTTTCTAGGAAAATTTCGCTAAACCTAGTAAAACTTGGAAGTAGCTAGGTCGATCACGAGCTTCGCTGCTTACTCCAGCCTTGCACCACTAGTGCAAGCTGCCCACTTTTTTAATTTTGCTCTATAATTTTCCCATCGAACTTGTTATTTATAGTATTTGAGAATTTGATTAGTTACTTAGGACTAATTATGTGATTAGGCGCAATGCAAGAAATATTCTACGGATCTCCAAGCGACGGTAAACAAGATTACCTTTGTTCTGTTCAGCCACGTGGCATTTGCATATTTTAAAGCTTTGTGCATGACAGTTGGGACACCCTGCATATGCTTGCTGCTTAGTAAGCCATGAAATTCTATATGAACCATTCACTGTCGAGAGTTAAACAAAGCGCGATTTCAGTTAGTTTTGTGCAAGTTCCTGTCCCATTTCCATCGTTGCGGCGGGTCTGTCATGTGCAGGGCGATGCGCCTGTGTCTGAGCAGCGTTTCAGCGGCGTCGGAACAGTGTTTCAGCGGCGTCCATATAAGATGATGCCATCCTGCACTCGGGCAGTCACTATCTTTGTAGCATCTCGCTTAGCCAAATAAATGGGTCAGCGTCATAAGCTTCTTAATTCTTGTCAACTAGCGACGCGACTGGGATCAGCATGAATGTACTCAGCCCTGTCACCAGTTGACAGGAGTGTAGAGGCTGACGCCGTTGAGCCCTTTCATTTGACGAAGGCTGTGTCCGCTGGCCTAGGAGACACCCCAGAGACGGGCAATATTGGGCTGTAACTTGAAAACTTCCAGATTTGTACAACGGGTAATGAGATGAACGCAAGTAATAAGCTTCAAGCGTTTTTAACGGAAAAAGGCTTACACGAGGCTGAGTAGTCGGTTGTTGCTGAAGCAGCCAACCGGCGTGAAAATGCAATGACGCTGCGATAGTGCTGCATCAGCGTTAGGCTTCGAAACGCTCAATAATCGCAGACTAATACCATTACATGGTCGGAACCAGTAGTCAAGCAAAAAAGTACCACACAGGTCATTCTCGAGCTAAACAGACTTCGAAACAGCCGTCTTAGAAACATTTTCGAAGACGTTTCCAAGACGTTCCTAAGAGATCACCATATAGCTGGCCTTTAGGCAGACGCGATTCAGTACCGTCTTGCGATATCAGACGACTAAGTACCCTCGGCTCAAGTCCGCAAGGTAACCGATACCATAAAATCAGCCCAAGAAAATACGCGTAGGACATGTTGATCGACGGCACTACTAGGAGCTCAGCCAACGTGCAGTGGCAACGAGATCATGGCAAGTCCACCATGCAGCACGCGCCAGGCAAGCGACACAGAGCAAGTAGCACACGCTTTGAAAAAAAAAATAATTTCGCCTTCCAAGATCTGTTAGACAAACGACTGCTCCCGCTTGTTAGAGATGTGATGGAGTACATGTTCCCGTGAGATATTAATTCTTGAAGAGTACGTCTTTCAACTGTTATAAGTTGGGACGTTTACCAAAAATACAAAAGATGGAAGGCGTATACGGGCCCCGAGAATAGGCAATCCAAGAGGACTTGCGAACTATTTTACCGACGAGCAAAGTGAAAGCAGAAGGCACGCATTCGAGATTCTTAAAGCAATGCTTAATCGCAAACAAATTCCAAAGGAATCAGACATGTGAGAATCGTGGCCGTCGTCTCAGAATATTGCACTAAGCACTTCCTAAATCTGATCTACGGCAACAAGCAAGTGCATCTAGGCGTGCATAATGACACTGCCTTTAGAGCAGAAAGAGGTGCACACATGTATGTGAGCTATACAGGAACCAGGGCTATCGCCTTCTGTTAGTTACTGCCAAGCATGAAAAGGGTGGTTTGCCCACGAGCCTTGGGCTTCACATGTTGGCTAAAATCAAAGGCAATCTGCACAGTGCAGTAAATAACCTGCACGAAGTTCTAAATGCATATGCTGTCCAGTCCATGTGACCTTCAGAGTAAATGAAACGGTTGAAGGAGCAGTACTCTGACGTTTTGGATAGCGGGTATACAGGATTTAAGTGCAGTGCTACAGGAAGTAGATTATGAAAACTCATTTTCTGTAAAGCTAGACCTGTACAATTCGGCTTGTGAGAGCAGGAAGAAAAATAATTAGTGGAATTGAACAAGGCTTGTATCATTTACCGGGTTAACACGGGCGACGCAACTATTAGTTGTACCAAAGAAAAGCGGCGCAGGAATAACGATATACGTTGACTACACAGTCACTGTTAATAAAGCCAAAGAAGTGGATCACTAATCTCTACTTATTCCGGAGGGCATGTTCACGTCTCTTGGCCTACTTTAACTTGAACTAGACGAGCCATCCCAAGAATTGCTTATGGTGAATACACGTATGGGGCTGTTCAGGTTCTGCGGGTTACTGTACGGAGAAGCATGTTCACCTGCCACGTTCCAGGTAGTGATGGACTAGGTTCTGCAGGCTGTTCCTGGTAGCGCATGCTATATGAACGACGTGCGAATCACTGAGAAAGACCTAGCTAAGTGTAATAGTCATTGAGAGGAAGTGCTGCGCGCACTCAGCAGGCACGTTAGCCGCATAGCGCAACAAAGTGCAAATTTTTCCAAGCGAGGGTCTAGCACGTGGAGCATGAGCAAGGCATATGTAGCCTGTTTCTCACGGGAAACAAGGTGAAAGCAATTCGAGAAGCGCCAATACATAGTAACGTGACGCAACTCACACTATATTTGTGCGCGGTCAATCTTTTCGCGAACTTTTTGTCAACTTTAACAAACCCACTAGAGCCTCTTCGACGTTCTTTCCGCAAGAGCGCCGTATAGAAGCGGTCACGTCAGTGTGACTAGTGCTTTCACGTCAATGTAAAGCCTAGTGGAGGGCTCCGGATTAATTTGAACCACCTGGGGTTCTTTAACGTGCACTACAACGCAAGCACACGGGCGTTTTTGCATTTCACCTCCATCGAAATGCGGCCGCCGCAGCCAGGTTTCGATCCCGCGATCTCGTGCTCAGCAGCGCTGACTGCGCCATCCCGGCAGGTGAATCCGTGGTTTCATCATTGAAATCCTTGAGTCGGGTCAAAATAAGGTGATTGGAAGCAAGGACCCTTTCGTTTGGAAGAAACACCTCAATTCGACGTCACAATTGAGAAACTAGAGCACAGCACCTAGCGAAAGAGCTACTCTGGATATCGCAGCCATTCTTGTTTGATTGGGCAGTGTTTCCAGCACAAGTAACGGATTCTGGAATTGCGAATAGCCTATAAACATCTTGCATAATACCGAGAACCCTGTGCGTACATTCGGTATTTCATAGCATAGGGAAGGGTAGATGTGCTGGCACACGCAGGATCCGCTGTCGTCACTTTGCCATCGTTACAAAGTGTCTGTGAGAATGCCAGGCTCTGCGGGCGCCTCTGAGCGCCGTCGGACGCCAAATAAAGATGCTGCCCTCGAGTGCTCGGGCAGATGCCATCCGTGTGCTATGGCGCTCAGTAGCAATAAGTGGCCCAATGGCGTCAGCTCCTACCTTCCTGTCAGTCAGCGATACAGATGGCCTTCCAAGTATAACCATGTACCAACTAGCCCAACAAGCCACTCTCATGATACACACATTTCCTGTTTTCCGGAAATGCGGTGAGCAGTTTTGCGTCTAAGCACGCCGAATTTTTTATTTTTCCTACCTCCTTTAATATTAAGCACCCATCAATATTTGAAGTTGCTGTTGGATTTTTGGCAAATATTTTTTCTCTCTTCCAGCTGGGGTGAGTATTGGGCAGACAGAGGTTACATGTACATGGCTCGAGACAAGAACAACCAATGTGGCATCGCTACCGCCGCTGTGATCCCGATTGTTTAGAGATATATATTTTTTTTGATTTGAATAAAATAATGTGGCCGACATGTTTGTGGAATAATGTCGAGATAATAAAAATATAACGACACAACTGCAACAACACGTTCGAAATTGTATTAAAAACCGTACCTTATCTTTACGTACCGCCCTTCCCTTGAAAAAAAAAAACGAGTTATAGTGTGATTGTCCGCTAGTTTGAAGCGGTCTATAAATATAGTTCCTTCATATGGCTCTAAGAGCACGTCATGTAGTGCGTAAAATCTCGGCAGATCGCCTTGCTGGTGTTGAGCTATTTAATGTTTTCGATACATGATTGCTCATTCCGCCATACTTTGTAAGAAAATAACGAAGAGCTGTGCTCAGTACACAAAAATGGTCAAGACGTATTTCGGGGCTAGTTGGTTCATATCCATAGTAAAACAGCGCCAGATAACACAACGTACCAGACGAAGAAGAACGACAAATACACGACACATACATCGTCTGGTCCCTTGTGTTCGCTGGCGCTGTTTTACTGAGCACATAAATGGTTTCTATTAGGCACACAGCATAATTGGAGGCTTCAAATCATGGTACTTAGCGATCGAGACTTTCTTGACGGCTATGGTGATAGTGGCGCTCCCTTTGACAAAGAAAAACAAATGACACGTGACAAAAGAATTGTGCTGGGGTGGTTACGTAAAATCTCTGGTGCATACAACAGTTAATACACTTTGTGATGTCACAACGAACGGCGGTGAAACACAGTACATGTGAACTATTGGCAATCAGTCTCGCGAAAATGCTCAAGGGGGACCACGTTTCATGAAACGAAACAAAAACGGTCTTCCACCTGACAGTGGAACAAATCTACCAAGGCAGTAGATTTTATGCTGCTCGTAAAACTGAATCCCACACTCTTGGGAGTGCTTGAACACTAATATATTGCACAGGCCATTATTATGCCGAACAATGAATTTCCGCTACGTATAACCCTTAATGTGCCGCTTTTTTTTGCCATGTATACGTTTTCTGTAACATACAGCTCCTTCAGAACACTGGGAAACAGAGCCTACAATAGCCATATAACGTTTTCAAGCGCATGAAAATGAAATTTTTCAAAAATCACATTTCATCCCCCCAGATGCTTTTACCTTAGCACACACATCTTGGACAGCGCATGGTGTGTACCGAGTCTTTCCTGCTTGGCTCGTAGCTTGCCCGTCCACGCCAGCAGCAGTATTAAAGGGCCCCTAAACCACCTCAGATATTCTTTGAACATTTTAAGTAAACACGCGCATCTATCAGAATTCCGTCACGATCAACGATGCCACACGCTGCAGCGCAACGCGCCGCGGGAGCGCCACAAAATAAAAAAAAAACAATGCCGTCCTCCTCTCCTGGCCTTTCCGGTATCCCCAGCGGTCGTCACGATGTCAGCAGGGTGCATCTGCTGATGTCCACAGCGGTTACGACGCCCATTGGTCGAAGAAGGACCTACGACTTCCGGTTTGTCTGATAGCAGGCAGGCGCACTCCCTACTCTGCCTCATCGTGTTGCTCGCTTGTGCACATTTGCGAATCGGTAATTACAGCCCGCAACGCAAGTGCCAAATCGCTCGCGTAGCAACACAGTCGTGCTAAGCGGTCTGATTAGCTGCGCGAACAGTGTGCGACAGTGTTGGCCTTTCCAGACGTGCGCGCAACACACGGTCCATAGCGGCACGCTTCGCATGAGCACGGGCCGGCACAGCAGCCACAGCGGGTAGCCACAGCGGGTAGCCACAGCGGGTAGCACGTTACCAGCACTGTAACTCGCCGCACGCCGTTTGTCATTCGCCGGCCGCCATTCGCCAGCGGTTTTGCTCGCGAACGGCGAGATTTCCTTGCCGAACGATGAGACCGCGACTCATTTGTGCGGCAGCCTCACCGCCGCTGATCGCTCGATGGCACCTATATCGTCGCTAGGCCTTTTCCGGTTCCCTTAGAAGTTAAAGCGGATGACGCTTCGGAATGAATTACTGACGCTCACAAGCCACAATATTTTCTTATCGTTGTCATCACTCTTCGCAATAATTGTACGCAAAGAAGAAAAATACGCTGATATTAACGGCGCCGTCGGCTGCGATGCGAGCACAGCCGAACCAGTTGTCTCCCGTCGGAGCCGTGCACTGCAGCCGAGCTGCAGCCGATATTTTCGTCGCCGGTGGCGGAGGCGCGCAGCTTCGTGGTCGTCGATTGGCCCGTTGATTGTAGTGCGGGCGGTGCGCCGGCCGAACTGCTGCCTACTTAGGACACCCTCTCGCGCGGCAGACGTTCTACGGCCGAACCGGTCGTCTCCCGTCGGTAGCCGTGCACTGCAGCTGAGCTGCAGCCGATGTTTTCGTCGCCAGTGGCGGAGGCGCGCATCTTCGCGGTCGTCGATTGGCCCGTTGATTGTGCTGCGGGCGGTGCACCGGCCGAACTGCTGTCTACTTCGGACACCCTCTCGCGCGGCAGACGTTCTACGGCACTGGAGGCTGGTTCGCCGTCGGTATTTTGCCGCTAGCGTGGACGTGCCTTAACCAGAAATGGACAACGCGTTGGCGATGACGTATGTCACGTGACATTTGGAGGAGCACTCGGCGTGGAGGAGAGACCAGCCGACGAGTAGAGTAGCGAAGGAAAGGGCGAAACGAGTGAGGGCCGTGTTTCAATCATCAAACGCAGGTAACTCCGCTATTACGGCACCATTTCGAAAAATCTTCGTGGTTACGTGTTCGTTGTAGACTCGTGCACAGCTGCAGCAACACAACTAAACTTCGACCTTAGGGTGGTTTAGGGGCCCTTTAAATATCTGAGCACACCGTCACACCCGCCCACAAGGTGTGGCCCGTGCTATACAACCTGCCCTCTTCCCGGCATCAGTCAACGCTGCTTTGCCGTCCCTGAAGCAGCGCCCATCGACTTCCGTGTTATTAGGCTCCAAGGCTTCACGACACACCGCTCCCAAGAGGAGGCGTCCGTGGCATGTACAGTACACTACTACTAGCGACAAGGCGCCGCCAGCGCCAGAACAGCGGTGCGAGTCTCTGAACCGCGGCAATAAAAACCCCGCATTACGGGGACCGGAAAGGGCACTGTTATCTAAATAAACTTTCTTCTCTTAAGCACAGAGCACAATATTCTTTCTTCAGATGGATACAGATACATTACAGCGGGACGCAAGAGGTCTACTACGCAACTTTAATGAAATTAAAGAACTCCTAGATAAATGTAGTACAAAGGTGGTGTGTATTCAAAAGACACGTACCCTTAAATGTACACAAGTTTTCTTCGAGAATTCCCCATTTTCCGCAGTGTCTGCAACGATGAAGTCGCGTTTTCCGGTGGTGTTGGCATAAAAAGTTGTCGCAGTTTCACCTGAAAGGCGAAGCATCAATTGCGATAGCAAATTTGTAGAGAGCTATACGGAGTAATGATATTAGCTTTATGAGCTGTATAAACTTGGACATGCAGCAGCACCGGCAACGCGCAGAACTGTTGTCGACGCCGTCGGCGTTTTGCCCGCAGTTCGCTCAAAATGCGTGCGGCGTTGGTGACTGTTGCCGGAGCCTCTGATATAAATAGGCACTTGGTGCCGCAGCTAAACGTCGCCTCCCTTCCTTCCCCCCTCCCCCACGGCCTCTCGCGCTTCGGAAGAAGGCGCGTTTGCTATGCATATATGGTGATTGTAAAGGAGGAAAGAGACGCCTACTTCTGCAGCCCTTAAGGAAGCACGGCGCAGAACGCGCGTTTGTTCTCCGCCGTGCGTTCACTCCCCGTGAAAGAGCGCGTCCCTCGCGCCCTTTCACTCGCACATACAGCGTTCGGCGGCGCGCGGCGACGATTTCATTTCATTTTTTTTTCCTCCACCAAGTGGGTGGAGGAAAACGGTGTATTGGGGGAACTACAGAATGGGTTCAGGCCAGGCAGACGCTTAGAAGACAATATGTTTGTACTAACTCAGTGCATAGAGATTTCAGTAGCTCAGAAAAGACCTTTATGGGTAGCATTTCTAGATATTAAAGGAGCTTATGACAACGTAGACAGGGAATTGTTGTGGGATATTCTTCAATACGAAGGCATGGATGACGATTTCGTGGAGCTGCTGAGGGAGATATATCGAGACAACCAAGTACAAGTGGCATGGGAAGGCCGAAAAGGAAATGAAATGGTGGGAATTCACCAAGGATTGAAGCAAGGATGCCCTCTGTCACCATTGTTGTTCACGCTTTACGTCAAGGACATAGAAAGACGACTGTAAAACAGCGAATTAGGTTTTGATTTATCCTACATGCGTAATGGACAAATGGTGCAACAGAAGGCCCCTGGATTGATGTACGCAGACGACATTGTGCTACTAGTGGACAATAAAAAAGATTTACAGATACTTGCGAATATCTGTGGGAACGCAGCGACAAATCTAGGCCTTAAGTTTAGCACAGAGAAATCAGGGATTATGATCTTTAATGAACACACGAGTAACTTCGTGGTGTCAATTCAACAGCAAGTAATACCCATAGTGAAGCAATATAAGTACCTCGGCGTACACATAAACGAAGGAAAGAATTACTCAAGCATCCACCAAGATAATCTGAAAATAAAGGGGAAGCGGAATGCAGCATTAATGAAACACAGAGCACTGTGGGGCCACAATAAGTATGAGGTGGTGCGTGGAATCTGGAAAGGAGTAATGGTGCCAGCGCTAACATTCGCAAATGCCATTATATGCTTAAAATCGGATATATTGGCGTGTTTGGAAGTTAACCAAAGATCAGTAGGCCGGTTGGCTTTGGGAGCACACGGTAATACGACAAATGAGGCAGTGCATGGAGACATGGGTTGGGCCTCTTTTGAAGTCAGAGAAGCACAAAGCAAAATTAGTTTTGAAGAAAGGCTCAGGAACATGGATGAAAATAAATGGGCGGCTAAAGTGCACAAGTATCTCTACATGAAAAGCGTGGACACAGAATGGAGGAAGAGGTCAAGGAAGTTGGCAACCAAGTACAGGATAATCGAAACTGTAAATAGACAACCAGGGGTCATCAGAAAGAAAGTGAGAGAAATAGAGACCGTAAATTGGATGCAAAGAATGGAAACGAAAAGGACAATGGAGATTTACAAGAATGAAAAGAAAGAAATTAGACGGGAAAATCTGTACGATAACACAAAGGGCAGTGCCTTGCTATTTGAGGCTCGAGCCGGTTGCCTAAGGACGAAAACATATCGGAACAATTATTCGGAACTAGATGAGACATGTGTATGCTGCAGTAAAGATCCAGAGACCACTCAGCACATCCTAATGGAATGCGACGGGATCCACCCAGCGAGAACCGTAGGTAACGTGCAACTCCCAGAAGCGCTTGGGTTTAAAGTGGAAGGAAACATAAACAGATCAGCCGTAGAGATCAGCAAGAGACGATTAGAGTACTGGTGGAAAAAAAGCAGGGAAAAGATGGATACGACCTGATCTCTTAAAATCATAGGCAGCGGTACAAGCTAAATTTTTGAAAAAGAAAGATAATGAGAGGTATACAAAAATGCTAGATAAAGAACATGTGTAGTATACCTCATTAAATCAAGCAGGCTAGGTGACTATTTGTCGCCACCCCGTTTCAAAGGGGATGCCAATAAATCATCATCATCATCATCATCATCTCCATTGACGTCATACGGAACCTCACGGCGACGCCGACGGCAGAAATCTGCTTTTGAGTGTCCATATAATTGCTATCGCAATAATATTACAGCCACGGACAACATATTGCGATACGCGGGAGCGCCGTTCGAAAGAGGCGGCGCAGTGCGCGTGGCCAGGCTTAGGCGAGCCTACGTCAGACGACTAATAAGGGCATGCGTGTCCTATATTCGCTAGATTGCCTGACCGATCGCCGGTTTCGCGTGAAAAGCTGCTTATGCTGCGCTCAAGCACGGGCAGTCGCATTTCACTACTCGCGCTGCTCGAGCCGTGTGGCCGTCGTTCTCGGCGTGCGATCATTTGACTAAGCCCAGGGTACGTGTTCGCAGTACCCGCTGGTTTGAAATTAATTAAATAAATTATGGGGTTTTACGTACCAAAACCACGATCTGATTAGGAGGCAGGCCGTAGTGGGGGATTCCAACTACGGCTATTTTCGTATTTCGCCCCCGTCGAAATGCCGCCGCCGTGGGCGCGATTCAATCCCGCGACTTCGTGCTTAGCAGCCCAACACCATAGCCACTAAGCAACCATGGCGGGTGCCCGCTGGTTTTATCTCACGTCTTTTACGAGAGAAGTGGAGCACGGTCTGTTTTCTTTGCTTTCCTTTGATAATCCTATTTATCATTTCCTTCTTGCTTTCGATAGACGCATCGTGTCCCAAAATGGCCCGCTACAGTGAAAACCTTTTATCGTCTGAGGAACTCAGCCCGTATGCTTCAACTCAATGCGAGAAAAACTCAAAGCGCAAAGGAAACACCTCAAGCGTAAAAGAAATAATTGTTAGGCAACGTATTTACTCGAGCCAAGATTCACTGGCGAGATGACGGTTCCTAGTAGTATGAGAAATCGCCGCAAGCTGCAACGTCGCTGCTCGAGCGGCGTGGATTCTTACAGGGAACGAACCAAATATGTGTCAGTGAGAAGCCGTTCCCACCACGTCTTGGTAGCTTCCCACAGCGTATCTGCGCTGGCATTCCCCAAGTGATACTTCGCTAAATTCGCCTTTTCCAGGCCCCACATATTTTCAATAGGATTCATGTCGGCTCCCATTGAAGGCCATAGCAGCAGCCGCATGCCACAAGCATCGATAAGAGCACCCACTCTACGAGATGTGTTTACGGGACTCCTATCTTGCAGAAACAAATAGAAGCCATCTAGGAATGGTCCGTCAAGGGCGTATGGCAAGAGCACGTTTTCAATTATGTCCACATAAGTGTACGAGACGAAGGGTCTCTGGATTCTCACCATATGTCCTAGACCATTTCCTGATATGGTGTCCCAGACAGCCATAGAGCAGCAACCGCTGTTCTGTGGCTGTCTTTAGGGTGCGTGCTGTTCGCGCAGTACGTGACGACCTATTCGGTGCAACCAGGTTTCCGCTTAGCGAGTACAGCGCCGAGGCTGACACCGCTCGCATCTGTTCGAAGTTCAATAGATGCAGCAGAATCAAAATGTCGCATTACCGGTGGAGACGTAAGTAGATACCGCACGCACATGAACTGGAAACGTGAAAGACCAGAATGCCACTGTAAGTAAAGTATTCGTGTTCTTGAAAGGCAACACTCGTGTAGAGCAGCGTATCTTGAGAGAGATTCGCAGTACTTACCCTGAAAATACCAGGTGTTGCTTTTAGGTGCGCCATATTTTAAAAAATGCCTGTAGCAGATAACACGATTCTTAGCCATGATCTGAATTTCTCAAGGGTAAGAACAGTAAGTAAGAATGTCATTTTGGAAAACGCTTATCTGAAAAAAGTAACTTGCACTGGAGGCGCAATGCTATAGATACAGCGGCGATGATAGGCACCAAGATAGCCCTGGCTTTTGGGCTACCTAATCACTACCAAGTCATCCTCGGTATTTTCGAGAATTTATTGATTATTGATCGATTATCGATTAGCCATTGATTGCCTATCGATTGGCTGGCAAGGTATTGGCCATGTACTTGAGCTAAGCTATGCACTACCAAGCTATCAGCAGCATTTTCCAGAAGTGATTGATTATTGATCAAATGTCTATTAGCTATTAATTGGCTGATTTGCTTCCGTAAAGTATTGGCCACGTATTTGGTTACGCTAAGCAGGTTGCCTCAGCAAGGTCAGCAGAGCGGTGGCATGGAGCAGAAGTAGAACACCCGGCTTCTAATCTGAAGGTCGTAAGTTCGAATCCTCCAATCCGCTACATTGTCAGGTATGAAGGGGCGCCTAACACCGGCAACATATATCGCCAAAGAATCTGTGGGGCTATGCTAGTCCAGGTGTAACCAAATTAAGAAGGCCCACTAACCTTCAACAAAGTCACTCCCTCACCAAAACAGAAATTGGCCTTCCTGGTGCAGTATTCGGCCACTACCTCCCTCATGACTCCTACAATTAACCCGCGGCCCTCAGTCCCCAGCGGCTCCCGAGCACCTGACCAAGGCCGCGGTCAGACATGCGACGCGGCAGAGGGCGATAAGAACTTCTGGGTCCGTACAGGCCGTCACTGCAAACTGAACCTGGCAACGTTCAACACGCGCACCCTATCGAGTGAGGCTAGCTTACCAGGGCTGTTTAAGGAATTATCAGGTATTGCCTGGGATATTATTAGCCTTAGTGAGGTTAGAAGAACTGGTGAGACTTATACAGTGCTGACTAATGGCCACGTCCGCTGTTACGGAGGTCCAGATAAGAGAAAATTCGGAGTAGGATTGCTAGACCATAAGGATATAGCGGGTACTATTGATGAATTCTACAGCATTAATGAGACGGTAGCAGTCGTAATAATGCTGAATAGTAGGTATAGGATGAAGGGAGTACAAGCCTATGCCCCAGCCTCCATTCACGATGATGAAGAAATACAACAGTTTTATGAAGACGTTGAAGTAGCCATGAGAAAGGTGATACCAAGACTCAGTATACTGTTTTCATGGGCGACTTCAATGCAAAAGTGGGGGAAAAGCAAGCTGGAGAGCAAACAATTGGCAACTACGGCATCGATGCTAGGAATAGTAGAGGAGAGATGTTGATAGTATTCGCGGAAAGGAATAGGCACCGAATAATGAATAAATACTTCAGAAAGCGCAGCAACGGGAAGTGGACCTGGAAAAGCTCTAATGGAGAAACAAGGAATGAAATAGATTTCATACTCTCTGCCGATCCCAGCATAGTGCAGGATGTAGAAGTGTCAGGTAAGGTAAAGTGCAGTGACCACAGGTTCGTGAGGTTTAGGGTTTCTCTCAAATTGAAGAGAGACAGAATAAAATTAGTCAAGAAACAGGCCAACCTAGATGCAGTAAATGTAAAAACACACCAATTCATGCTGGTGCTCGCAAACAAATATGCAGCATTAGAACAGGAAGATGAAGACAACATAGGGGTAGTGAATGAAACTGTAACTATGCTGATCTCAGAACCAGTAATTGAAGTGGGAGGTAAGGCACCAAGGCAACCAGTAGGGAAGCTCTCCCGAGTAACAAAGGACCTGATAAAGAAATGGCGAAACATGAAAGTGTCAAACTCGAGAGACCAGATATCATTCACTGAACTGTAAAAACTGATCAACAAGAAGAAAATAAGGGATATTCGAAATTATAACATGGAAATAACTCAGGAAGCAGTAAGAGATGGATGCAGCATAATATCAGTAAGAAGAAAACTTCGCATAGGACAAGGCGAAAATGTATACACTTAAAGATAAGCAGGGTAATTACATCAGCAATTTCGATGACATAGTAAAAGCAGCGGAAGAATTCCATACTGACATGTACAGTTCCCAGAGCAGCCAAGATAATTTCATTTTAAGTACTAATGAACTGGAACTCGAGGCTCCTTCTATAGCTAGCGATGAAGTTAGAAGTGCCTTGAAAGGCATGACCAGGGGGAAAGCTGCTGGAGAAGATGCAATAACAGTCGATTTAATTAAAGATGGAGGAGATATCATGCATGAAAAACTTGCAGCCCCTTATAAGCAATGCCTCACGACTTCAAGTGCACCACAAATCTGGAATAACGCCAACATTATACTAATCCATAAGAAGGGAGACGTTAAAGAACAGAAGAAATATAGACCCATTAGGTTGCTCTCAGTATTGTATAAAATATTCACCAAGGTAATTTCAAATATAATCAGGACAACACTTGACTTCTGTCGGGCAAGAGAGCAGGCTGGCTTCAGGGAGGGATATTCTACGATGGATCATATCCATGCCATCAATCAGCTAATAGAGAAATCTGCGGAGTTTCATAATCTATGAAAGCTTTCGGAGGCTTTCATACATTATTAAAAGGCGTTTGATTCAGTAGAGATACCAGCAGTCATAGAGCCATTGCGTAATCAAGGAGTACAGGAGGCATACGTAAATATCTTGGCAAATATCTACAAGGATTGCACAGCAACCTTGGTTCTCCACTCGAAAAGTAGAATGATACCTATCAAAAAATGGGCCAGGCAAGGAGACACAATCTCTCCAATGCTATTCACTGCATGCTTAGAAGGCTTAGGAGTGAGGATCAACGGTGAATATCTCAGCAACCTTCCGTTTGCAGATGACATTGTCCTATTCACCAACAATGGGGACGAATTACAGCAAATAATTGAGGACCTTAACCGAGATAGTGTAAGAGTCAGGTTGAAGATTATTATGTACAACACAAACATGTAGTTCCATAGCCTGGCAAGGGAACAAGAATTCAGGATCGCCAGTCAGCCTCTAGAGTCTATAAATGAGTACGTTTATTTAGGTCAATTACTAACAGCACTCTGATCATGAAAAAAATGTGCAGAAGAATAAAATTGGTTTGGAGTGCATCCGGCAGGCATTGGAAAATCCTGACTGGGAGCTTACCACTGTCGTTGAAAAGAAAAGTGTACAGTCATAGCATTTTACCAGTGATAACATATGGGGCAGAAACTTGGAGGTTAACAAAGAAACGTGAGAAAAAATTAAAGACCGCACAAAGAGTGATGGAATGAAAAAATGTTAGGCCTAACGTTAAGAGACAGGAAGAGAGCAGTGCGGATCAGATAACAAACGGGGATAGCCGATATTCAAGTTGGCATTAAGCGGAAAAAATGGAGCTGGGTAGGGCATGTAATGCGTAAGATGGTGGACCATTAGAGTTGCAGATTGGATACCAAGAGAAGGGAAGCGCAGTGGAGGAAGGCAGAGAACTCGGTGAGGTGATGATGTTAGAAAACTTGCTGGCGCAAGTCACAATGACTGCGAAAAACACCGCCCAAGCACTCCGTACCGATGGTTAACCAGCGAAGCTGAAACGTGCGGCCTCGGTGTTTAGCAGTTGGTTAATGCCGACGCTGTATTGAAGCTTTTCTCAGTTATTGGTTACATGTTTGTGTTTCTAGTGGAACGCAAGCGCCAATGGCGGGCGGATGCTGCTAACCACGACGCCGAGCTAACTCGATATATCGAATGCATGCGACTACGGTGAACCGAGAAGTAGGCCTTGCGGGTAGAGTAGCGTCAACGTGGCAATGGCGGGAAAACATTCGCTAACGAAGTCAATAACGGCGCTGCCAATGGCGCGCACGCTGGGGAGCGACGTAGAGAATGACGTCACTGACGGCACAACCAATGGAGACGTTTAGCGAAACATAGCACGAACACTTTTTCGTTTCGCCTAGCAATATACAGCCTTTGCTGTAAAAAAATTTGCTCTCAAAAACCACTCTATCGGGTTTGGACGTGGGCACCAAGTGAAGGATACACTAAACGATGATGGTAAAAGTCATTTATGAGCATGACTCATCAAAGGTGACAATGACTCAGCGAAAAGCGTTTCACACTCAAAACCACTGGAATGGGTTCGGACGTGGGCATTAAGTGAAGGAAACACGAAAGGATGATGGTAGAACTTATAGTCATGAGCATGACTCAGCAAAAAATGACAATTACTCGTCGAAAAATGATTAACAGTCAAAAACTGCAGGAATGGGTTTGGACGTGCGCACTTAGCGAAGCAAACACTAAAGTATGATGGTAAAAGTCATTAGTATGACTCAGCAAAAAAATGATTAACACTGAAAAACCACTGAAACGGGTTCGGACATAAATGATAGGTCATGACATGAATGAAAACGCCGGAAGCGGGACCGCAACGTTGGTTAAGCTAATGAAACGTTAACCAAGTGAAACCAAGACATAACCAGGCTAAACTAAGCTTTCGTTTTGCATATCCAGGGTTAGATGAGCTAAGCCGCAGCCATTTTTTTAATGAATGGAGAACATCTCTTTCGTGCCTCACACTGCACTGCTGATTTGGGTAAACAAAAAACAGCTTTGGTGGCGACGTCCACCGTCTTCTTTGTGAGCAACACGTGACTTGTTGAAATAATAACTGAACAACGCTTCATCATCATCCTCATCTTCTTCAGCCTACATTTACATGCCCACTTCAGGAAGAAGGCCTCTCCCTGCGATCTTCAAGTAGCCCTGTCTTGCGCTAGTTGATTCCAATTTCGACCTGCAAATTTTCTCATTTCTTTACACCACCCAGTTTTCCACCGTCCTCGACTACGCTTCCCTTCTCTTGGTATCCATTCTGTAACTCTAATGGTGAACCGGTTACCCATCCGATGCATTACATGGCCTGCCCAGCTCCATTTCTTGCTCTTAATGTCAATTAGAACATCGGCTATCCCCGTTTGCTCTCTTAAACACACCGCTCTCTTCGCGTCTCTTAACGTTACGCCTAAAATGTTTTGTTCAATTGCTCTTTGTGCGGTCCTTAACTTGTTCTCGAGCTTCTTCATTAACCTTCAATTTTCTGCCCCATCTGTTAACACTGGTAGGATGCACTGACTGTACACATTTCTTTTCTGCGATAGTGGTAAGCTCCCAATCGGGGTTTTAAAGTGAAGCTGTATACCTCTACCAGCCAAGGAAATTTTCCTGTCGGCGTAAGCGAAAAAACGCCAGGCTAAATATTGAATACAAACAGCATATATCCTTTGAAATCAGGCATGCAGCATACAGCTCAGCACTCGTTTTCAAAAGAAAAACCACAAAACAAGCATCAAAACCACATGATGGATGACAAGGCACGTGTGAACAATGGGAACACCCTCTGACGCATTCCGGTGAAGATCAGGTTTGCAGCTGCTTCGAAAGGGGTTGACGTCATTCAAAACCATCGTTACACCGGTGCCTCTGGTTTCACTCTTTGTTAAGCCACGTGTGGGAATTCAAGTGACGTCACAATGGGTAATCGTTGTGGGTGTCGTTTACAGCATTCTTTCTCCCGCGTGTGTTTCCTGGTAATGACTACGGTTGCGTAAGCTACTCTGAGTGGAAAAGTACCCAGAAGCATTGAAATCATGTAGTGACGTCACCACGGTCTAGCAACTCATTCAGTTCATTACAGGCTACCATGGAAAGTAAAGACCCCAGAAGAACAGCGTGAATATAATACCATTGTTAAGTAATAAAGGGTGTGATTAAGTACATTTCACTTGTCCCTGGTTTCAATCTTTGTAGAGCCACGTGTGTGAATTCAAGTGACGTCACAATGGGTAATTGTTGCGGCTGTCGTTTACAGCTTCGTTGTCCAACCACCTTCACAGCGTGATTTGGAGCCAGAGCTTTTTTTATTCTCCTGTAAATGTCCTTCTCATGATCTGGGTCCCCTGAGAGTAATTGACCTAAATGAATATACTGCTGTACAGACTCTAGACGCTGACTGGCGATCCTAAATTGTTCTCTTGGCAGGCTGCTGAACATTATCTTTGTCTTCTGGATATTGATATTCAGTCCCACTCCTACACTATTTCGGTGAAGATCCTCGATCATTTGTTGTAATTCGCCCCCATTCTTGCTGAACAGGATAATGTCATCTGCAAACCGAAGGTTGCTCAGATATTCGCCGTTTATCCTCACTCCTAAGACTTCCCAGTCTAATGGTTCGAGTACTTCTAAGCAAGCAGTGAATAGCATTGGAGAGATTGTGCCTGCGTTCTCATTTTCTTGTGGAGAACCAAGGTAGCCGTGGAATCTTTGTAGATATTTGCGTAAATATTGGCGTATGACCTCTTGTAATTCTTCATTGCGTAACGCCTCTGTGACTGCTGGTATTGTTACTGAGTGAAATGCATTTTCATAATCTATGATAGCTATATAGAGAGGTTGAGTACTCCGCAGATTTCTATATTACCTGATTGATGACATAGATGTGATCCACAGTAGAATTTCTCTTCCAGAAGTCAGTCTGTCCTCTGATTCTTTGACAAAGTATCTTGGTGAACGTTTTATACAGTATTGAAAGCAAGTTAATGGCCCTATAATTCTTCAATTTCTTAACGTCTCCCATCTTATGAATTAGTATAATGTCGGCATTCTTCCTGTTCTCTCGTAAACTTCAAGTCGTGAGGAACTGCATATAAAGGAACAATGCTTACGGGTGTTTAGACTACTAGGCTTATCTGCAAAATATATTTCTACTGGTTTCTTTATTGCACCCATTTTATGTCACTAAGTTTCATCTTTTATTGGCAGCTCTCTGCAACTTGCTGCGCGCTTGGCAGTAAGTGGTTGGCATGAGTATTCGCAGAACAGATCCTAAAAAAGAAAGCCAGCAAGACACTGTCCCGAGATGGCTACACGCTATATGACGTGCTTTGAGGGCCTGCCTACTGAATTATATCCACATATCTCTGGAAACTCGCAGACAACCAGCATGTGAAAGCATTCCTCAAGTCCTGCTGCACAATGTAGAAAAAGAAGCAGTTCTGGTTTACAAAGTAATTTCATATTTGTCGTTGAAGGTGTCTCTCGTTGGGTTTTTTTACGACATAAAATTATTTCACATCCATAACAAGGACGGAAAAAACGAAAAAGGACTAGCAGAACTTTTTAATGTAACATTGATTTCTTCATACCATCAAAAACGCTGTATCTGTACAATTAGTAGCCGCGTGGCGTAGGAAGCGATACAACATTGGTTGTTCTTGTTTCGAGACATGTACGGGTAACTTTTAGGCCTCCAGTGCTCAAGCAAGCTGAAATAAACTTTTGTGTTGGAAGTCTGACACAAGCCTTTGTTATTGATCGCTGCGTCGTAGCAAAGCAGGCACGAAATATGTGCACGTTGCACTTCAGCTTTAGTTTCAGGCTTTTTGTGGGTGGATGTGGGAGAGATGCTGATGATGTGTGGCGTTTAATGGCACAAGGGCCAGCTATGGCCAAAGAGCGCCATGACAAGTGGTAATGAATTCTTTATGTATTATGAATGAAGTGATTAAATTGAGTTACAAATGTAAAAGTAATGTGGCTGTAAAGAGGCCTAAGAACGGGTGGTTGTAAACTGCGTAAAATATAATGACGATGATTCATGACAAAGTAAAAGGTGCATAAAAGTTTTACTACGCTAAAGCCTCCACATTGCTCTTGAGGTAGAGAGCTCAGAGGCGTGTTCTATAAAGACTAATGTCACTGCAGCTACAGCCTCGAAGGCGAGGCTGTGCTACACATGACCCGGCCAAATAATTTCTAGGACATTAGCTTCATCTAAAAAGCTACAACGGTTTTCAAGTTAAAAAGCGGTTCGTTGCTTAGAAAGAATGCTGGGTGAAGTGGAATATGCTGGCGATATGCAGAATGAAAGTACTTTTTACGCTCCCTTTCTATTTCCCTGCACTGAATAACGACATGGAGAACTGTAAGCCTCGCCACACCTTCGACTTGACGTAGGATCACTTCCAGTCAGTAGGTAAGAGTGGGTGCCGTAGGTGCGACCTAATCTAATTACACGATTTGTAACCTATTTGGATATCATGCCCATATACAGAATAAAACATTGTACGTGGTATGATACTATGGAGCGAGTTCATTTTTGCAACAAATAGAATACAGCGTAGCACTCCACCCTGTGGCACGCCAGTCGCCTGAGTAAATGAACGATACAGGACATTACCAATCCGAACACGGAATGTTCGGTTCGAGAGATAACTTTGAAGTACGTTCAGCATCTTTCCTCGGACGCCCGTTGCTGCCAGATCACGAAGTATTCCGAAACGCCAAGTGGTATCATATGATTTCTCCATACCTAAAAATACCGATAAGAAAAACTGCTTAGGCACAAAGGCGTCACGGATATTTGTTTCGATGCGGATAAGGTGATCTATTGTGGATCTACCGTCCCTGAAGCCGCACTGCAAGGGATCTAGTATTTTGTTGCTTTCAAGAAAATGGACCAGGCGCCGGTTAGTAATTTTCTCAAAAAGTTTGCATAGGCAACTTGTTAGAGCTAGACGCTTGTAACTACTGACAGAAGTCGGGTCCATGCCCTCTTTGAGAATAGGAAATAGGAATTATTATTGCCTGCTTCCAGGCGGACGGAATATAGCTGGCAGAGAATATGGCGTTGAAAAGTGATAGGAGAGTTTTGTGTGCATCGGGGTGTAAGTGTTTGATCATCGCGTACACTATTCAATCGTTTCCAGGGGTCGATTTATTACAGCAATTTAGTGCAGCCTGGAATTCCGCCATGTTAAAGGGACGGTTGTAAGATTAATTTCTTTTTCCTTTCCGATCCAGAGGCAGTCTCTCCGCTTGTTGCTTGTATCTCAGGAATGTATCTGAGTAATGGGATGAACTAGAAATGTGCTCAAAATGTTCCCCTAGAGAATCAGTTTGATCCTGAAGAGTGTCTCCTTCTGTATTCGCTAATGGTACAGGATGAGTTTCACGGCCTTTTATCTTGTTTACCCTAGTCCAGGCTTTTCTTTCATCTGTATAAGAATTTATGCCAGAGATGAATCTCTGCCAGCTTTCCCTTTTGGCACGGCGGCGCGTTCTTCTTCCGTCCGACTTTGTTTTCTTGAAGCCGATAAGGTTCTCTGTAGTCGGAGAGTCGCGGAGGTGATTCCAAGCCTTATTTTGTTTCTTTCGCGCTTCCCTACATTGATCGTTCCACCAGGGAACACGTCGTTTGGAAGGTGACCCATTTGTTTCGGGAATACATAGTGACGCCGCATCAACAATAAACGCTGTCAAATACGACACTGCATCATCGATAGGAAGTGCAGAAATGTCTTCCCAGTTCATGCGCGTGAGTTCTTTATAACGCTTCCATTCGGCTGACTCGATTTTCCAACGGGGGACCCGTGGAGAGCACTCATCTGCTTATGTTAGTTTTATGACAATGGGAAAATGGTCGCTCCCATATGGATTCTTAATCACGTTCCACTCTAGGTATGTACGAGTGTACTAGATGCAATGCTTAAATCGATAGATGAATATGTTTTGTTTGCCACGCTGTAAAATGTAGGCTCTTTCTTATTTAGTAAGCATGCACCTGTAGAGAGGAGGAAGCTTTCTACTAGGCGCCCTCTAGCATCACAGCGACAATCTCCCCAAAGGGTGTGGTGTGCATTAAAATCGCCAACGACAATATAAGGCTCGGGCAGTTCATAGATAAAGCTGTGAAATTCTGTTTTTGACAGGTGGTAGTTCGGGGGGATGTATAAAGAGGAAATTGTGACCATCTTATTAAAGAGTACTGTACGGACAGCAACTGCCTCTAGAGGCGTTTTAAGCTGTATTTACCGGCAAGCAACACCTTTATCTACTACTATGGCCACACCACCCGACGTGGCAAGGGCGTCGTTGATGTCTTTTCAGTAAATGGCATACTGCTGAAGAAATGTCGTGTGGGAAGAATTAAGATGTGTTTCTCGGACACACAGCACCCTTGGATTGTACTTATGTAGGAGTTCCTTAATGTCATCTAGATTGTGGAGTAAACCCCTAACATTCCACTGTACTATCTGTGTATCCATTTTATATGTGTTTTGTGCTGTGCGTCTAAGAGATAAATTAGGCTAGCTCACGAAGCCTCTCCAAGCCCCGTGATGGGGGTTTTCCCTTTCTTCCCGGCGCGCTCGAGGGAGCTGCGCCGTTCTTTGGGCGTCTGAGACACCGATGTTTTGTTTGTTGTATCCATCACCTCGTCTGAGGCGGTGGATAGTGCCCGCTCAGCGGGCACGTTTACGCGGTTTTAGGCCTATCTGCACGGGCAGTGGCCCTGGGTCCGGCAGACCCGCGCATCTGCTGGCCCTCCTTGGCAGAGGGCAGAACAGCACTGGCTGCTCCAGCCAGGGGGGCTGATGGTGTGACCGCCGTCACACTCCGTGTGACTTGGGCAGCCGCCGAATGATGTGACGTTGCCCCTCGGCGCGCCACATCGGTGTAGGACGGATTAGACTGGTTGTTCATCGAGAAACGTTTACGTGCCTCTTGGAATGATAAGCTGAATTTGATTTTGAGTTCCATGATTTGCTTTTCTTTTTTCCACGATGGACACGAACGGGAGTACGCTGGTGATCTCCGTCACAGTTAGCACAGTGGGTGGTGAAAGTGCAGGTATCGGACGAGTGCTCATTGGATGCACATTTAGCACAGGTGGTGCGCCCTCAGCAGCTTTGCGAACCATGCCCGAACCGCTGACACTTCGGGATGTATGGCCGTACACGGAGTTTGCAGTATCCAGTTTCAAGTGAGTCTGGGAGGTTACTCGTTCCAAAGGTTATGATTACATGTTTTGTGGGGATTTGCTTGTCCTCACGCCTGATGGTTATTCTTTGGACCTTTACTACATTCTGATCTTGCCACCCCTCGAGTAGCTCGCTCTCACTAAGATCGATTAGGTCATCTTTAGAGATGACACCGCGGACAGTGTTCAATGATCTGTGTGGGCCCACTGACACAGGAATCTCTCCAAAAGCAATGAGTTTTGACAATTTGCTGTACTGGGTCTTGTCACGAACTTCAAGAAGAAGGTCGCCGCTTCCCATCTTAGTTACTTTGTAGCCTGGGCCTATAGTGATTCTGTCAAAGATTTTGAGACAACAAAAGGAGATATTGTGCGGACTGTCTTGGTTTCGCGCTGACTGTGAATTACATGATACTTTGAGAAGATTTCTTTTGGCTGCAAGAAGAAATTAAAGGTTTCATCGGTGCGCCCCCTCCTGAGCGAGCGATCAGGGAGTGAAGGGAAATTAAACTCCATTAAAGATTGCCATATTCGGCAGCAATCGCCGCCACCCACCATGGAGCCCAACTACGGGACGACACTGTACAAACTATTCAGTTCTGGGCACGCCAACGGTGCATCCCCACTATAACCAAATACCTGTACCAAGGCTGGATATAATGCACAAGGTTAACCCTTGCTGCCCATGAAGTCGGAAGTAAAAGGAAAATAAAGAGAGGGCAGGAAAGATTGAAAGTGAAAGAGAAAGACGAAGATTGGACAGAAGGACAGGAAAGGGCAACTACCGATTTCCCCCGGGTGGGTCAGTCCGGGGGTGCCTTCTACGCGAAGCGGAGGCCAAAGAGGTGTGTTGCCTCCACAGAGGAGCCATAAAGGTTCAGCACCCGGTATTGACTCAACCCCCAGGATAAACTTTTCCCCGGACACGGCTAAGCCGCGCACGGCTACACGCGGGAGGGGCCAACCCCCATGTGTTCGGGTACGTGGTGTTGCAACACACCAAACGCCTGCTGACGCAGACGCCCCTGCGGGGTGAAGGTGGGAGAGGAGGAGTTATGCATTATTTTCTTTATAAGTTCGTCGGCTTGAATAAAGAACAAATAAGACTGGATATTTCCTTGCACAGGCCATCACGCATACATATGACTCATAATTAATATCACGTTATGGATGATTTTAATGTATATATAAACTTTCCGAGATCATCACGTTATCAGGTTTCACAAGGTTTGTGGCACTTTAATACGTGTGAAATCGTCAATGCCCGTCTTTAACATACAACCGATAACATTATAGCCCAAGGTTTAACTGGCAAAAAAAGACATTTTAATTTGAACACTACATGACATTAGCGTCGTTCTCACAAGATGCGCGATAAACAATGGAACTGTTTCTTTTTTTTCATTCAGAACGGAAACGCGTCAGCTCCTACAGGTGCAGGTGCTATGCAATCAATTGATACTAGATTGTAAATCGTGTAATAGATGGTGCCATATATTTATATGTCGACGATATCAAATATGTTTTCACATCGCCTCGCACTATTCAAAACACTCTCCTGTAGTCATATTCGTCGTCTATGACGTCAAAACGGTTTAGATCAAGTTAGTTTAAATTTTACGAAAGATGGCAGCAAAATATACTTTAACATTTTCCATATTTCCCGCTATTTGCTTCCCACTTGATGTCGGAGACGACAATTTTACTTAGTCGACTCCTAACCCGCCGTACTGCCGTAGTGGCGTTGGTTTTTTGCTGCTAACCCGGGATCAATCCCATCCACGGCAGTCTCACTTAGAAAGGGGCCAAATGCAATAACGCCTGTGTACCGTGCATTAGGTGCCCGTTAAAGAACTCCCAGTGGTCAATATTATTCCGAAGTACCACCCTATGGCGTGCCTCATAATAAGATTGTGTTTTTGGTACGTAATAACACATTTTTTTCCGGTTCCAACCTAATTTTAATAAGGATTAAAGGCAACGTGCATTATAATGTACAGGGAGCCGCACGAGGGCTACGGTGAATGCCGTGCTCATAGGTCTCAACGAAATTATGAGAATTGGGCACGCTTAGCAACAAGCAAGCCGCTAACACCACAACACCACAGGCTTGCAGTGACTAAAACGCTTTTCCAAAATGTGTAACTTTAGCACAGGATCATCGTGATCCAAAAAAAGTAATAACTAGAATGATCACCTCATTTAGTACCTTGAGGGCAAAAAAATTTACAAGCGATCTTTGTTCCATGCGATCATATAACTTATCTCCTCGCAGACTAGAACATTCACTCTATGCGTGCACCCATAAAACCTGCAAGAGTAAACTTTTATTGCTAGTAAGCATTAATGAAGCGCGTATGAATAACGGGCTGATACAAATGGCTGGTCTTTCGAGAGCTACAATGGGGTACTTAGCATAAAGCCACGCGGCGCCTGTTGTCGCAGGGACGCTATGTTCTTTATAGTTCAGTCTTACTTCACACCATGATGCACTTGACGCAACACTGAAATTTTGTTCATTCATCTTGTGCGCAGTCATTTATAATTAAACGCTGCTTTTTTTTTCACTCGGCTAGCAAGGTGTGCGAATTTTTGAGGACCTCATTCCTATTTACAAAATATTTTAAAGTGGCAGGAGCAATGCCCCATTAACCACATTTTGGCACGCTAAATCACGCACTATATTTGGTTGACACTCATAACAGCCACTTGCCTTTAGACTTCTTACAGTTCGTCTACATGGTAACCATAACAAGCAGATCCATAATGGCTTCTAGGCTACACCTAGCTTTCGTTTTGTAGTGAGGTGAATACATTGGCTGCATTCAACCACAACCACCCACATGAAAATATGTTTGTTAAATTTGTTGTGAGCTCCTATCGGTATCCTAATGACTCACCAAAGATTAATCAGGAAGTCAAGATACGATGTGTTACAGCATCAGCTCAATAGGCACTCAATTGAACATACGCATAAGGTTTTTCTGGAAAACTAAGCAGACATTTCGTGTTGTGCCTTATGGATAAAGTCATTGTGTGTTTCCGCAGTAGCCTCAAAACATGAATTCACTTGAGAATACACAAAAACCATTTGTAGTGAACTAAACATGCACGGCATGTGGTGTACTTTATGAGTAAATTCATGCGTGTTAGCCTTAGCTTCATAGAAGTCATTGACTTGGGAATACAGTTAAGGTTCTAATAGTGGGAAACTAAGCCGACTTTATCTGTGGTGCTTTATTAGCAATCTCGTGACGTGTTTTAGCGTTATCTTTATAAAAACGATTAGCTTTGTGCACAATCTTCGTGGACCATTTCTTTGTGGAGAAACGATTCGAATTGAATTGTATTAGAATAGAAGTGTCATGAAGTATCATTGCTTCATTAAGTATTGCCATTTATATCATAAATAAATAAGGCTCATATTCTTACTGATCAATCTTAGTTCCTCTCATCGAAAACGTATAGGCTTCTAAATTAATATCTTAGGAGACGGCGTCGATATGATCCTTCGAACACACCTCCGGCTGCTGCATGACCGACATTATCCTGTCGTAAATGTATATGTATCGATTCCTACGCTTATATTTGCTTGATTTCTACTCAACAATAATAGATAAAAGCGATTGAAGTTGAAATACACAAATCTGAGCCAACGCCAGTTTGGAGTTACAGCTGATATCATTCGCTTTCGCTAGAGATCAGGCATAGCCCATGCGCTAATTTCCTTATCAGCTCGAACATAGGCAATGCCAACGAAGAAAAATTATTCTAGAGGGCAGTTTTCGCCAGAGTGGTTTTAAGTAAAATGTTTCCTTCGTACGAAGCCCGTTGAGCGCTCAACGAATTTTTCACTGCATTAAAGGTATGGCGGGCGACCTAGTTTTTATCGGTGGACTGTGAAGGTTCACCTCTCCGCTCAATGCGCGAAATGAAAACACTAGCGTAAACAGACAGCGTTACCTTTCACTTATGACTTTTTATCTATGTCTGATGACATGTTGTTGCTCTTTCGCAATCGAGTCATTAGACAATTTTTGGAGTCCTTATTCTGAGTGAAATTTGATTTAGAAATGGAATTTAACAGTGTTCCTTGTCGGTACGTGAGTGCTCATTTTATTTAGTAACGTAATCGGGCAGTGTCTCTCGTTGGTGCGTGGTCACAATGTCTATTGTTTTTTAACGCATTCCTAATTTATAAACATCACTTTTTTCTTGGCTGGGGAGTTTCCTTGTTATACATAATGTGTTTTTAGATGAGTATTCGTCTAGACTTCGCTTAAATATTTTTGAAGTAAAATTTAAGAAAAACTGCTGGTGTTCAAGAAAAACTCCATTTCACAATGAATATCGACGTTATTTCGATTAGCATTGAAGCATTGTAGAGACACCATATTGTCACTGCCGAATCATGTAGAGGTGTATGGGGCCGTTCTCTTATCTCACTCTTCCTCCTGGACGCGCTGTGTTGTTTAGCGGCGCCTCTACAAGGTCCGCGCGTGGCGCATGTGCGAATATACGTATATTCAAACAACATTGCAGCAATGTATATGTCACGAGTTTAACTACACCCAGCACAGGACATGTTTCAGAGAATTTTTTGTCATTGACGACCGGCGCATACACTGTACCACATTCCCAGTTACCCAAGTTGGCGTCAAAGAGAGGGAGAGAGATAATTTTTATTTCACAGCGACTGTCAATCAGAGTCGTCGCTGTTGGAGTGCACCTTAGTCCATGGTCTGGATGGTTCATTGAACAGCGGCACACACGAAGTGGCTCACATCAAGTGGCACATACCCAGCGACCCAAGTTTCTCCAATAGTGGGTTTTGAACATTGCTCCCTCGGCATAGTAGCCCGGTGCTGTGCACTTTAGACCATGGGCTACCCAGTAAGCCCAAGTTGCCCGGAAAACGGTTAAAGACAGAGACAGATCGATAGAACGAATGCTAATCGCATTAAAGTTTCGGATACTTCCCACTACGTGCATTTTATTCAAGCGGCCGTGCCACTACCAGAACTTTAACGGATCACCTGTCATCATAAGCCCACTAATATACCACAACGCAACCCCGGAACGTGTTTTTACCGACTATTACACTTGTTTAATAGTAACAGGCAGTCTTAGCTGTTTACATTTCGCACCATGGATAGCGGAGGTGAACGTTCGCACTTCACAAGCAGAAACTAAAATATTAATTAGATTAGCATTCTTAGCATATTTGACGCACGTGTCGGTACCTACATTTCTACGCATCTATATGCCTCTCGATTCCCAGTGCGCGTGGTAGGGAGGAGTTAAATAAGCGGGGCCATCAGCGCGGCAGCATGGCGGAAGCCTTCCCTTCTGCCTCTTTTACTCAGAGGCACGCGCACCCTTACTCCGCACTGCTATATTAGAAGTCTGTACTGGTACGAGTAACATTTCAGTGTAAATCAATTTGTTAACCGTCCAGTGTCATTCAAGCTCGCGCCTTTCGTCGCTCGCACGGAGTGGGCTTTACTCATGCTCCAAAAAAGGGCAGCACAACTCACCTTCAGCACCCGATATAAACAATTTTGGGGCAACCAACTAGCACAGTGCGCGGCGACCAAGGCGCAAGTGTTTTTTTTTTCAAATTTTGGCAATGAATATTTCTTGTATATAGAATACAGCGGGTAAAATTTGTGGCACTGTCCTTCACGACTCACTTAACAAAGTTTCTATGCAGGATGAAGGTCAACTCGAGGAAATGGGGCGTTAGGATGCTCACACATTTTCTCAACATTGCTGTCTGCAATGGGTGGGTCGAATACCGTCGCGATGCAACAGCTTTGCACCTACACAAAAAAAAGGGGGTGGGGGGTCTCTTCTGTCTTTAAAGCAGGATGTAGCCGAAACATTAACCAGATTTAACCCAAATCGAGATGGGACCAGGGAATAAAGGTACGAAAGTAGATCAGCAGCTCCAGAGACCGGACCAGCCGAGCTGCCTGACGGCGACACGAGAACATGGTTTTGACCATTTCCCAAAATTTTGTAAAATTGAAAATGAAATGCGATGCCCGAACGAAAATTGCAAAGCAACGTCGAGAGTTTGGTGCATGAAATGTAATCCGTTCTTGTGCCTGCAAGGGTGACATTGTTTCTTTTATTTTTACCATGCTCACAACTAATGTCCACGTTTCTAGAAACTCATTTGTACCGTAACATTTTCTTCACGATTTTTTCACTGTAATTCTGAAATCATTTATTTATTTTATTTATTTCCAATACTGTTAGCCCTTGCGGGCTGTTACAGGGGTGGGAAAAAAGAATTTTCAACGAACACGAAACGCCAGTTCCGCAATAAACAAACAATGCATTCAGCAAACAGATAATGACAGTTTACGCTCAAATGATTCAGTTGTGTGCGTTTCAATACATACATTTGGGTCAAGGCTGTTCCAATCGACTATAGTTTTCACAAGAAAGGAAAATTTCAAGACATCAACGCGTGGCACATAGGGCATTACAGCACGAGTGTGATCTGTACGCGGGGACACTCGTCCAGGGGGACGCAAGTATAGTCTGGAGTCCAAATTAAATTTATTGTTACACATTTGCTACAAGAACTTCAACCTGGCTATTTTTTGCGCGTTGCAAGTTCCGATAAACCGGCACGGGATAATAACGCCGTTACAGACTGCTTTCTTTGGTAAGCATTAAAGATAAACCGTGCGGCTAGTCTTTAAATCCGTTCCAGTTTATTTATCATGCCTACAAGGTGCGGATCCCAGACTATACATGCGTATTCCAGTGTGGCCCGTACAATTGTTTTGTACGCCTTGAGTTTTACCTCGGGTGTAGCATCTTTCAACTTTCGCCTTAAGAGACCGAGTTTGCGTTGAGCAGAACCACAAATGTTTTCAATGTGTTCGTTCCAATTCAAATTGTGCGTCATTGTGACCCCGAGATACTTAAGCTTACTAACATGTTGAAGTTATTTATTCTGTAAGTAAAAAGCAATGGGGCAGAAATGTTAGATACAGTCATGTAAGCTGATTTATCGAAATTAGTTTTCATGTCCCACGTAACACACCAGTCATAAATTCTTTGCAGGCATTCGTTCAACAACACTTGATCCCGGACATTCTTAACGCGACAGTAAATAAGGCAATCATCCGCAAATAGACGCAGTTCAATGTTAGGATGCAAGTCATTAGCAATGCCATTTACATATAAAAACAAAATTGGTCCTAAAACCGAGCCTTGTGGCACACCAGATAAAACAGGTAAGGAGGATGATCATTCGCCTGCTATTTGAACATATTGCTTTCTATTTGTAAGGTACGCATGAATTCATTGCACAATTTGTGTATCAACTCCAAGTTTATACAATTTCTCAATAAGTTTTGTATGAAGCACCCGATCAAAACCCTTCGAAAAATCAATTGCTATAACATCAATTTGTTCCTTGTTGTTAATTGCAAAGCGGAAAGCATGAGACACCTCAAAAACCTGCGTCACTGTTGACAAACTTGGGCGAAAGCCATCCTGCTTGCTGTAGAATAAGTTGTTGTTTTCTATATATTCAACCAGATGTTTCGATATTATGTGTTCTAACATTTTACACATGGTGCATGTAATGGAAATTGGCCGATAATAACTTATTTCCCACTTTAAAAATAGGTACAATGCGTGCAAGGAGCCAATCTTCCGGCACACCTCCGATACGTAATGACATTGCAAAAAATTCTAGAGAGAAAATGGGATATCCATTCACAGTAACGCCTCAAAAACTCACCCGGTATTTCATCGGGGCCACAAGATTTCTTGGTATCAAATTTTAACAACAATGCTACAATGCCTTCTCGAGAAATTACAACATCATTTGCATTTTCACACTGCAACAAACCATCGCTCGTATTTATGGGGCGCCTATTACTGCCAGGTGTAAATACAGAGTAAAAAATACTGTTAAAAGCCTGTGCGATCAAAGCTGGTTTACTGCAGACGTTTCCGTCTACCTTAATTTCATTAATGTTGCACGTAGAACCAGATAAGTAATTCTAGAATTTTTGAGGCGAGTTTTGCAAGTAATCCACCAGTGTTGTTGAAAAAAGTGCCGCCTTTGCATCTTTTAACCCTTTTCTAATTTGCGTACTGAGACTGGCTATTTCTGCACATCGCCTTGGCGTCCTACGTGCACGATTCAGTCGCCGCTTCAAATGAATAATGTTTCTAGTTACCCATGGACTGGGTTTTCTTATGCGCTTGACTTTCTTGGGCACATATTTTTCTAAACAGGCGCGAACAACTGATACAAAGTATCTCCAAATCCTATTTATGTCATTATAGAACGGCATATTATCAAGAGCATGTTCTAAGTTGTCGATAACCGATGTCTCATCAGCCCGATTAAAATTATACACATATACAGAGGGATTTTTTTCTAATGGCATGTTACTTATACTTAAAATTGCTACAACTGTTTTATGATCTGATATACCATCTTCTATGTCGACATTATAATTACATGTTCGGTTAGTCAACAATAACAAATCCAGCGTAGATTGATTGTGCCCCTCTGTCCTGGTCGGCTCATTAACCACCTGCATAAAGTTATGCGTAAGCATAATCTCGAACATTATATCAGCGCCAGGCTTTTCCACTGGCCCCGTAATTCTCGCATCCAAATCGACACTTGGTAAACTAAAATTCCCTGTTAAAACAATTCTAATTCTGGCATTCGTTATATTATTTAGGTGCTGATCAAGCACATAGAAAAATGCAAGAGGGCTTCCGGGGGCTCTATAGATAACGCCCACTCTCAAAATGGTATTGTCAAGAAATAGTTTGCACCACACACTTTCATGCCCGTTAATGGATGGCACAGTTTCATATCTGAGTGGTTTCTTCACTAGAAGCGCAACTCCGCCGCCTCGCGTTGCTCTATCCTTGCGGATTACATTGTAAGTGCTTGGAAATACCTCATCGTCCTTCACATCACTGTGCAACCACGTTTCTGTTATGGCAATGAGCTCTGCGTCGTGAAGCAATGATAAATATTCAAGCTGTTCTACCTTATTCACTATGCTCCGGGCATTAATGTTCAGTAATCTTATTTCGAGCTGCCTTGTGCGTCAGTCAACTTTTTCGGTGGCAAGTGGTCGTTCATTGCGCAGTCTCACGCGCACATTCTGCTCAAAGTCCTATGTATAAGCAATGCTATTGATAAAAAGCTTATCGTGAACAAGACTAACCTTCGCGTCATCGCGTTTATCAGTCAGAGCCGATTTCCAATGTAGTCTTCTTTTTGCGATTCTTTCCGGTGAATAGTCGTCAGAAACACAAATTTTTGTTCCTTTGAGTTTTTGCAGTTCTTAAAGATTGCCACCTTTGTTTTGTAATCGTACAATTTTAGGATAACAGGTCTATCACGTGAGGGTTTCTTTTGACCAAGCCTATGTATTCTTTCAACTGATGAAATTGTGACGCCAAGTTTGTCAGAAAAAATATTTTTCACAACTTGCTGCTCGATGTCTTCACGCGTTTAGTTTTCAGTCTGGGGAACACCAAATACAATAACATTATTCCGTCGTGCCCGGTCTTCCAAATCTATTAGTCGCGGCTGTTCATGCTGAGCTGTTCGCTTTACATCTTCAAGCCTTCTTTTAATTTAGAATTTCCACCCGAGCACATTGGCTCGTATTTTTAACTAGGCTCTCTTCCAAATTGGCGAGCCTGTTACCCATTTGAATTTGCTTATCCAAAATTTGTTTCAGCATTTCTTCCACAGTTGGGCCAGGGTTTGTTTCTACGTCCCCGGAAAGCACGACCTTTATATCCAACCGCCATATGCTGAAAACTTCAAAACACTTCACAGGGAGCGGCAGCACCAATAGACATAGGCAATTTGACCATAGTCTTGATACATGAGAGTAATAACCAACCTGTGGGACAAGCCATGCGTGGTTATGCGCCGTTACCGCTGCCGTGCTGCCGCCCCTACTGAAGGTAGCCGAGTGCAGTGTTGGCTTTATATGCTCGCTGTCTGTTGCTGATGTCACTGCTGCTTGACGATCCAATTGGCTCATCCAGGTGACGTCCACCGTTGCTCAACGGGGCTCCTCACTGCTGACGATAAGCGGCAGAATCTGTAAGACAAGCCATGCGTGGTTATGCGCCATTGCCGCTGCCGTGCTGCCACCACCACTCTCAATTTCAAATGAACTGTTGAAAATGTTTCTATTTGTCTTGGCTACATTTTTTAGGTAGTGAAGAGGTTAAGTGCAATTTGTACCCCACTTTTCTGTCTCCTTACAGCTTACTGTGAAGCATGCAGTAATACCACGTGAAACATGATTAGGATTGGCTACCCTACTCCCGCCCCCCAGATAGGGTGGCCAACCAGACGCATTTCTGGTTAACATCCCTGCCTTCTCTTTCTCTCCTCCTCCTCCTGCAGCGGACGAGTTCTAGAACGATCGACCATTTCTTCAGTTCAGTGGCCAAGAAGACTCTCCAAGTTTTTGTTCAAAGTAGCCGTATGGAGACTTCATTTCCAGAACCTTTTTTGTTACACTGAGATGAGAATTATGCGAATGCTGACTGAATGAAGAATGCCGAATACGAAAGCGAAAGGTCGGGCGCTACGCTGTTGCCAGACAGTGAAAGGGGAGGCACTTCCTTAGTGGCGGGTTCATTGGACATTGAAAACTTTGCAGAAAAGCAAGTTGACAACTTCTCTAAGAGGCAATTTTTGGAGTCCCATTGGCAGCCGCCAGAAAATTATAGCTTCCCCCACTCCGTCCACAAAAAAGCGGCAAAGAGAATAGATACTTAAGCCACTGGCATTTGCTTAAATTTGAGTAGCTTGTTGTGTCGGACAGTCAAAGAGGTCTCTCTTGCAAATACTGCAACCGGCAGCGTAGGAGGCGACTAAAAAACATTTCCACTTCAAAAACTTGTGATGAGTCCGCTCAAATTATTTGCGAGGCTACTAGGCAAGGATGGTGATCTTCCTCTGCATGAAGCCACCAGATACCACAAGGAATCCGTGGAGGCCGGAAAGAATTTTCTTGCGTGTGGTGATGCACCATAAAAAATGTCACCAGCTAAGTTTCCAAGCAGTGTCTTCTCCAAATGACTGAGAACAGAAACCGCTTGCTACTTACGGTAAAATCCGTCATATTTCTAGGGCATCAAGGCATAGAGACAATCAATGCCATGCTTCTCGATAACTCATAAGAGGTTTCGTCTGTCGCTAACGAGGGCAATTTTCGCGAACTTTTGTGCTTTCGGGTATCCATTAGTGACAAGGAACTTGAGAAGCATATTGCCAACTCGTCACCTCAGGCCTCATACTATATTAGCAAGAGGACACAGAATTAGCTGATGAAGTGCTGTGGGGAAGAAGTCCTTGTTCAGGTCATTCAACAGGTACAAGAATACAGCATGTACAGTGTTATGTTCGATGAAAGGACTGACGTAGCCCATACTTCATAGTTGTGTCTTGTTCTGCGATATGTCCACAAGATGTTTCGAGTAGACTTGGTGCAGTTGATAGACATTCGTAGTGACATTGGTGGCTCGGGTCTTGGCACCGGTATTAGTGAACCCGTTGTGAGAGGAAGAACGCTAGGAGAACAAGTTATTAAGACTCTGAAGGCGTTAGGACTTGATCTTGAAAGGTGCGTTGGTATAAGCACCGATGGCTGCAGCGTCATGCTCTCTCAGGTTTGTGGCCTGGTATCTGAAATAAAGCGCTCTGCACCCAATGCTGTACACTGTCCTTGCCACATTGGTGGCTCGGGTCTTGGCATCGGTATAAGTAAACCCGTTGTGACAGGAAGGGCACTAGGAGAACAAGTTATTAAGACTCTGAAGGCGTTAGGATTTGATCTTGAAATGTGCGTTGGTATAAGCACTGATGGTTGCAGCTTCATGACCTTCAGGTTTCTGGCGCTGTATCTGAAATGAAGCGCTCAGCACCCAATGCTGTGCACTGTCGTTGCTTCAACCATGCACTTAACTTGTCGTTGTCAAGGTCATCAAAGTACATTAGGAACGCTGTTGGTGTTATGAAGGCAGTATTTTCCTTCGTTGCGGCATCACCAAAACTAACTATTGTTCTGAAGACCATCCTTGGTGACTAACTTAAAGGCCTCTGCGAAACAAAATGGGTTGAGTGACACGGCAGCGTTATCCGGTTTCGCAATTCACTTGGGAGCGTGGCGAAAACTCAGGATACAGTTTCCAGTTGGCCATAAATGCGCAGCTCTGTGAAAGCTACGACACTCCGAGCAGCTGTCAGCGACAGCAAATTCCTAGTTGCAATTATTTGCTTGGCAGATCTGCTGACGATACGTTTCGGCTTAGTTGCCTCTTCCAAAAAGAGTGCGTTGACGTCCGAACTTCCAAGAACGCGTTGTTAGACAACATGACTCTTCTTGATTACCGAACAGTGGACTCTGCCGAACCATTTTCGCAGCTCTGCAAACACGCCTTCACTATGGCGGATGATCTGGAAACGGAGATTCGGTCCCCACGTGTAACGAAAAGACAGACGTAGAGGGGCAACGCACCTACGCTTGATGTAGAGAGCTGCTACAGAAAGGCAGTTTACACTCCATTACTGGACAATGTGCTGACCGATTTAAAAGCGAGATTCACAGTTGAGGGGATAGTGCCTACGAGCTGTTCCTCTTGGGCCATCTCAGATATGCGCTACAAAAGAGGACGACGAAAATCTCTCGCAAGTATTGCTCAGCGATATTCCGCGTTTGTGGGGACAAATGCCTCAACGACAGTAAAGCTGAGCTAGGTTTATTGACGGCAGAAATGGACGCGCGAGGCCGAATACGGAGCGGAAGTTCCCACTACTGCTTTTCGGGCGCTGGAAGTGTGCGGCAGAGAAGTATTCCCATTAATCCACACATTCCTGCAGATACTAACCATCCTACCAGTGAGTGTTGCCAGTGCCGAAAGGTCTTTCTCTGCTCTACGCCGTTTGAAGACTTGGATGCGTTCTCAATTAAGCGAAGCGCGCCTGACTGGACTGGCTTATGTTGGATACTCATAGGGCCATTGCCATTGACGCGACAAAAGTAATTGAGTGGTTCCCAACCAAAGATAGCGGACAACGGAGGTTAGAGTTTGTTATCTAAGTAGCTTGCATAGGTTGGGTCTTTGCGAGGGTAATTGCCGAAGATGCCAACCCTAATGCTTTTATATCGAACATGTGAACCTTTTTATCGCAAATGTACATTTTTGTTCCTCTATAAATATTGCCTTTCTGTTGTATGTGTTGCTTTTTGATTCTTCCGTTTTAGTTGGTTAAGATTGTCGCCCGTTCCGATGTAGTTGTATGTATGTCTTTAGTATACGTCCTTGTAGCATTTTCCCCTCTCTCTACACATCTGTATACTATTTGAATATTGTTCATCTAGAGTTTTCGTGTTGTCCACGACTCTAATTCCCTATTGGCAAAGCTCGGCAGGGCACTTAAGGTAAATGAAGAAATCACCGCACTCTACTGCCTAATGCTGCTTGTAACATTTTCCTAATTACTCTTTTGGTTATATTTGTAGCCAATATTATCCACATTCGTGCATCAAATTTTTGTTTTAGTTTTTAGTGCTGTTACAAGGTTTGACCATAACCATCGGCGTCAATCAATTGTGTTAAAACTGGTCACATGGTTGTCTGCAACATGTTGATGAAAAAGGAACTACGGGATGCAAATGAGAACCAATCATGGCCATTTGGTTAGAAACGTGTGCTCAGCTGCGCAAAACCCCCAACCGTATTAAGAACCCCCCCACCCACCATTTGGCACCTGGATCCGCCCCTGGTTCAAGACGTCGACTTCAAGTGGCAAGCTTCGCAAGCCGAAGCCTTCCAAGAGCTTGAATAGCGTCCGCAGTTCACACCTATATGCTCACCCACTTCGACGAAGATGCTGACGCCGAAATGCACACCGACGCAAGCCGCCTATGCCTCGGCACCGTCCTAGTTCAAAGGAACAGCGGATTTGAAAGGGTCATTGCTTACGCTATCCACTCGCTGCCGAAAGCGAAAGTCAATTATTCTGCTACGGAAAAAGAATGCCTTGCCGTCATTTGGTCTACCACGAAATTCCGCCGTTACCTATACGGCAGGTCCTTCCGAGTTCCAAGTGACCACCATGCCTTGTGTTGGCTTGAAAGTTTAAAGTACCCTTCAGGACGCCTCAGACAATGGAGTCTGAGAATCCAGGAATTTGACATCATCGTCGTCTATAAATTGGGACGGAAGCACTCCGATGCCGACTGCCTATCATGCGCCCCCACTGACCCGCCGCCGCACGACGACGAGGATGACGACGCCTTCCTGGGAATAGGCGTGGAAGATTTCGCTGAACAGGAACGAGCAGACCCGCAGCTAAAGAGCGTCGTTGATAATTTTAAGGCAACATCGACATTTTAGGCGAGCGTTGTCTTCGTTTCCGGTGCAAAACAATGTGCTCATAAAGATGGAACTCCCACCAGTCCGCGCCAACTACCTTCTATTGTTCCCTCAGCACTGCGTCCAGACGTACTGCACGCTCTACATGACGATCCGACAGTTGGGCACCTCGGATTCTCCCGGATGCTATCGAGGATACAGGAAAGGTATTATTGGCCGCGCCAGACCGCCGACGTCGTCGTTACATCGAGACATGCCGAGACTGTCAGCGACGCAAGACACCACCGACAAGGCCAGCGGGATTACTACAGCCGATTGAGACTCCTTGCTGATAATTTCAGCTGATCGGGATGGATTTGTTGGGGCCCTTTCCGACGCCAACATCTGGAAATAAGTGGATCGTCGTGGCTACTACTACCTTACCCACTACGCCGAAACGAAAGCTCTGTGTAAAGGTCGGGCCGCCACAGTTGCTATATTCTTCGTCGAGAACATCCTGCTGCGGCATGGTGCCGCAGAAGTCCTGATCACCGACAGAGGAACAGCCGTTACCGAAGAGCTCACCCAAACCGTTTTGCAATACAGCCAAACAAGCCACAGGAGGACAACTGCCTACCACCCGCAGATAAATCATATTACGGAGCGGCTGAACAATACCCTCGCTGAAGTGCTTACAATGTATGTCGACGTCGAGCTTAAGTCGTGGGATGTCGTCCTGCCGTTGTAACCTTCGCACAACACGGCAGTGCAAGAAACAACTCATATCACGCAATTCAAGCTGGTTTACGGCTGGACCCAGACGACGACTCTCGTTGACGTGCGGCCGCACGTCAACAATGAAGAGAATTTCGACGTCGCTGCCAATCTCTACTGCGCCGAAGAAGCCCGACAGCTCGCACGCCTGCGCATCAAGAACCACCAGAGGACTGTCAGTCGACACTACAGTCTTCGACGACGCTACGGCGACCGTGTTTGGGTTTGGACCCCAATACGCCGACGAGGATTTAGCAAGAACTTTTAGCGACGCAATTTGGGACCCTACAAGATCTTCCAACGTATTGGCGCACTTGACTATGAGGTCGTGCCAAACCGCATTTGACAATCGCAGCGGCGCCGCTCACCGCCGGAAATAGTCCATATTGGGCGCTTTAAGCCCTACCACCAACGCTAACTCTAACTCCGGGCCTTTGTTTCTTTGTTTATTTGGTATTTTTCTTCACAGTATGTGCTTTAGTTTCTTGCGTTCGTGTGTGCAGCATCGGGAGGATGCCTTTTAACAGGGGGGAATCGACACGTGTACTTATTTATCCTTTTCTCGGGGACTGCATGTCACCCGCTAACAACTTAAAGTTATCGCTAAGTGCGAGACGCGCCTGCATGATTGTAACTTATTCGAATGTTATCGATGGTTATATCCGTTGCCCGTTGTCACCGAAGCTTGCGTAGTTTGATTACATGCGCGACGCAAATTGTCTAGTACTTTCTGGAAGACACGTGGCCACCACAGATCCCTCTGGAACCTTCGATGACTCGTGTATAAACGTAGACGCGCTTGGACAATCATCGGCTCTGCTCGCCGCTCTCGTTCTGTATTGAGTGTAGCATGCTTTTATGCGCCAAGGTTGGACACAGGCCCAACAAAAATTTAATTTCGCCATTCACAGTTTTGCTAAGATGTTCTTGAGCGTCACTACCACTTATTAGTGTATATTGAGATAAGATTCGCATATTCTATGTGACGCTGGTTCGATTCTGCCCAGCACCAGTTAAATTTTAAAGGAATTCTTGTCATTGAAGAGCGGCGCCTACGCAGTGACAGATACCTAATTACACAAGTCGGCGTCAAAATGGTTCATCGAAGATGATGATGTGTTGTGTTTAGTGGCGCGAAGGTTCATTGAAGAGTGACACGTACCCAGTGGCTTAGAGCGAATGTCAGTAAAACTTTGCTGTGATAACATCATTTCGGACAACTGAGGCTTTAACGTGCTGAATATCCAACGGACAATTGCCGAAGTTCTCTTTAAAAGATCACCTTACCGGCCGAAGCAAACTTTAAACTAGCCCGCGAACTATCATTTACCACACGGTAGTGCGAAGGAACATAACCATTTTCAGGGGCTTAATTGAAAACATTTCGTTCGTAGGGGCCCCTTGCCGCAGGGCGGCCGTCATCGCTAACAAGATGTGTAACATCACGATTGTCGCTCAGGTACTTATTTATTTATTTATTTATTGTACCTCAAAGGCCCCAGAGATGGGGTATTACATGAGGGATGGGCTTAGTCTAACAAAACAGGGATTCGGGAGCAGCCTTGACGTGATGTGCGTCGGAGTGGTGCGTGACGTCGGCAGGCAGACCGTTCCAGTCCCTTGCGGTTTTCACAAAAAATGATCGTAGATGGGAGGTAGTCTGCGCCGGGGGAGGATACACGGCTTTTCTGTGGTTAATACGGCTGGACTGACGATGCGCTGGTAGTATGGCTGAAATCTGGAGTGGTGAATGATAGAATTTGTGAAAAAACACAGTCGAGAAATATGACGTCGTGATTCTAGGTTAGTAAGACCGGCACGGGTTTTGAGTTCAGACACGCTTGCATGATAAGAATATTCAGAGTAAATAAACCGGGCTGCACGATTTTGAACTGATTCGAGTGTATTAGATAGGTTATGTTGATGAGGATCCCAGACAGAGCATGCATATTCTAACTTAGGGCGGACATATGTAACATAAGCTAATAATTTTACTGATGGGGGAGCAAGTTTTAGGTTCCGGCGGAGAAAACCGAGGGTTCGATTCGCGGCATTGGCTATGTTAAAATGACATGATGTGACCAAGATATTGCAGTTGAAAAGGTTATGCCGAGGTATTTATATGAGTCAACGGATGATATTTCGGAGCCGTATATGGTGTATTTCCCTGACTGGTGATGCTGTCTGCGATGGAAAGAAACTGGTGAGGTTTTTCTAGTATTTAAAGACATCAACCATTCGTTACACCATAATTCAATGCGTTTTAAGTCATTTTGAAGCAAATCCATGTCTGAAGTGTTAGTTATGCGTCGATAAATTACACAATCGTCTGCGAACAATCGAAAATTAGAAGAGATCTCAGTAGGAAGGTCATTAATGTAAATTAGAAAGAGTAGTGGTCCGAGAACTGTGCCTTGTGGTACGCCCGAAAGTACAGAAGATTGTTTAGATGACTGCATGTTAGCAAATACAAACTGCTGCCGGTTAGTGAGCAAGCTACGTATCCAGTCAAGTACCAATGGATTAATGTTGAGACGGGAAAGTTTTAAGAGTAGCCGTTGGTGCGGGACTTTGTCAAATGCCTTTTCAAAGTCTAAGAAAATGGCATCTACAGGTACGTTCAAGTCGAGGTTAGAACTTAGATCATGAAGAAATAAAGCTAGTTGAGTGTCACATGAAAGATCTTTACGGAAGCCATGTTGAGCAGGATGAAATAGGTTATTGGATACTAAAAAGTTTACGATCTGAGAGTAAATAACATGCTCCATTAGTTTGCAACAAACACTGGTGAGTGAAATGGGACGATAACTAGAGCACAACGATGGAGGACCTTTTTTGGGGACTGGAACAATCTTGCCAACTCTCCAGTCTTCCGGCACCACTCCTGATGACAATGACTGCTGAAATATAGCACATAAAATCGCGCTCACATTTGCTTTGGTGTTTTTCAGCATTTTAGCATTTATTTCATTGACACCAGATGATGAGGTAAGTTTTAATGAATCAATTAGTTTTTCAATGCCGTAAGGGCAAAAGGTAATATCAGGCATAACTGCATGATCCAAAAAAGGCAAGCGAGGTAATATGTTAACAGGTTCAATGGTGAAGACGGAAGAAAAAGCACGGTTAAATTGTTCATCAGTTTCGCGATCGGGAATACGATGGTTTTGTTCATCAAACAGAGCTAAAGGCTGGGAGTTATTAGGGTTAATAACCTTCCAGAATTTTACTGCATTATGACACTAACGCGCACCGACAGTGAACGCTTCGGTGGTCTCAGCACTACGACGACTCGATGCCAGCATTCGAAGGGACGCTGGCATCAAGAAGCACTACCAACGCCACCTAGGTGGCGTTCACCGTACTCAGCACAGCGGAGCGTGGCCTCCGCAATTAGCTCTGAAAATGTTTCTGAAGTTGATCGCGGAGGCTGCAATTACGACGCGCTGTACGCGCTGATTTGACTCGGTGACGATTCAGTTACGTGCTTTGTCTTGCGCGTTGTATTAGTGTGTCAGTTACGTGCTTCGTCTTTCGCGTTGTGCTAGCGTGTGCAGCGTAGTGCAGCTTCCATATGCACGACGGTTGCTCATGGTCATCGACGTTGGTAGTCGTGATGGAGGAGACGTGCCACCAGGCGTCAGCGTGGGTGCATCAACGCCTAAGGGCGCTTTAGCCACAAAACACCAATAGACATTATATATCAATGTGCAATAAACATTACACTATGGGTTATTTCTTAACATAGTCGGCAGCGTTTGCGAAAAAAAGTGCGTTTTTCTTTACTGGCTAGAGCTTCGTATTCTTTTTCTGCAAGGTAATACTTATTCCATGCGCTTGCGTTGTTAAACCGTTTAGCCGAGCAAAAAAGCCTTTTCTTTTTTTTTTGTTAAGACGCTTTAGTGTGATGTTAAGCCACGGTGTTGACTGTTTTTCGGTTAGGGTGATAACGGGTACGTATTTTGCGAACACATCAAGCGTTTTGTTTTTAAAAAGCAGCCAGTTAGTGTCGACAGAACGCATCAAGAAACTGGTGTGGAATGAAGCAGCAAAATGTGCGAGTTCCGAGTTAATGGCCGAGTAATTCGCCTTGTCATACAGTCTGATCACTTTGGTTATCTTTGTAGGTTGTGTAAGCGGACAGGAGTACGATGCGTGGATTATGGAATGATCACTAAGGCCAGGCAGATACGTCATTGCATATACTTTGTCAGGATCAGAAGCAAAAATAAGGTCGAGTATGTTAGAAGAATTCAAACTTTGGCGTGTAGGTTCAGTGACAAGTTGCGTTAATCCAACCGTTAGGCATGAATTGACAAAATCGCTTTCGGTACTGTGTTGCGAAGTTGCTGATGTCAGGTTAGTCCAGTTTATTGTGGGAAAGTTAAAATCACCCAACAGTAACATTGGAGTACTCTACAGTACTCTACTTAGAAATACTTTAACTGTAAGAATTTTTTCTAATTACTATCACAGGCCTATGTGCTTTACAGAAACTCGATAGGATCACGCTCACATACACCGGTTAAATGGCAATCTACGCAATGCCACTAGCTTCGACAAAACCGTTCCACCGTTGTCTCCCCTTCTGTCTGTGTCTGAGCACTACTTTCTTTACTTGTTTTTTCTGCTCTTGTAAACCGCGGTGCCGTTTTTATTGCAACTTTCTTATAGATGGTGTTTACGAACCAAATTCTTTATATCTGCTGCATTGATTCGTGACGCGACATTAGAGTTCATTACAAAGGAATGGATTGATTCAGAGCGAAATGCATCATTGGACTCTACGGGTTCTAATGCATTGGCGGTTGCCGAATGCTCAATTTATTATTATTAAAGATCATGCTAATCAACTAAGTAAAACAAAATTTCAAGACGTATTCGCAAATTGTGGTGATAACATCCATCAGAAGTTATCTTATTGGAATGAGTTGGCCAATAAATTATTGTTTCTTCTAATAATACTCAGAATAACGTGCTGCAGAAAGTGAAACAGCAGCTGGCTGTAAAGTGTCGAACAAATAGTGTTAAGCAGAGGCTGGCAGTATGGCTTCGCTTTCTACGGAATGCCAGCTATGGCTTTAAAACATCGTTACGCGGAAACAGGCCAATGCCACTGGCTCGTAGCAATTTGACGGCAAGAAGCAGAGCGGGGGAAGAAACGGCTTATGAAGTCCCATCCCTTCCCACATAGAAACCACAAGAGCATCATCATCGGTAGGTAGGAATTTTCAGAGGTGCAGTGTGCGTGACACACATTCATTGTTTCTTCTATAATCAACTGGAAAACCTAACCATCTTACGGTGCTCTCTTGCCATGCAGTTTTTTCCTCCTAAGAGAACATTCTCGCACAAGACCGTTCTTCTTCTTTCTGGGGTTTTACGTGTCAAAACCACTTCTGATTATAAGGCACGCTGTAGTCGATGGCTCCGGTTTAAGTTTGACCACCTGGGGTTCTTTAACGTGCACTACAACGCGCGCACACGGGCGTTTTTGCATTTCGCCTCCATCGAAATGCGGCCGCTGCGACCAGGATTCGATCCCGCAATCTCGTGCTCAGCAGCGCAAGAGACCTTTCTCGTACCTAGTAGTCCACATTGTATATTTATTTTTGAACGTTTATTAAGCTACGCAACTGTTGGTTCTGGGTTTCAGGTACGTGTGGTTTCGAGCAGACTTGTGGAGTACACGTAGCATAACTCTCAAAGCTCGGATTTAGAGCTATTGTGCTTGTTTTATTAAATACGGCGCGTTTTTCGTTAGTGCATGTGTCTGAATTGCTTTCTTTACAACCGACTCTCTTTAGGCTCAAACCACACCACGGCATAAAGGATTAACACTTGCAAATAAAAAGCACTCGACGTTTTACTAAACAGGAAGTTCTAATCTAGTCACTGTGTTTTTATTTCCACAGTTTTATGAAATACGGCTCATTAACGCAAAATTCAATTCTAAGAAGTGAAACAATCTTCGCCTTCTTCATGCCACATGACAGGTGATCTTGTTTTTCAATTGTTACTGATATCATTGACTGCGGCTTGGCGCACTCTATATAAAGCACTCGTTACATCTACCACGTCACGTACTATCAACAAGTGCCCTGAGAAGAAATTGTAGAACGATTATTCCCTGCTACGCTTTGGAGGCTACATTTTATCCCCACATGTCGCATTTCTGGCTATTTCTTTCCACTGCATTTGCTGCAACATGTGCAATGGCAAATGAAGACGCCTTGAAAGCTGAATGGGAAGAGTTCAAGCAATTGTTCAGTGAGTGCTGTGGTCACTTCTCCTAATTCTCAGTACAACTTATAGTGCAGAAATTTTTATCTAGAAGAACTTGCTGTGCTGAAGTGTGTTTGGCCCGTTATCAGATGATAAATGTCACACCATTGATCTATGCCTCCGAATCTAGGGTCACAATGTAGTTAGCGAAACATCTTAGGTCACAGCGTTTAATTCAAGAACATCTTAAATGAAAGGAATGACGTGGAAATGCCAGGAAAACGCCACAGTGAAAGTTTAATAAAATAAACAATGTTGTTTTTTGTCAAACTTCCACGAAACCGATTTGACCTTGCTTATTGTGGCTTTTTTTCAGACAAAACTTATTCATCGGAAGATGAGGAGAGTTCTAGATTCAAGAAATTCTGCGCAAACAAAATGTCCATAGAAGAGCACAACAAGAAGTACACTAACGGCGATGTTTCGTACTCCCTTGGCTTGAACGCGCTTTCAGATATGGTGAGTGAAGAGGGATATGTTGTACCAGCGTACTCATTATTACCATCTTATTCTGTCATTTTCGGCAACCCTTTGTAGTGCAGCTATTACCGCTTTAATAAAGCTATGTCATAGAAAGTATTTGCTCCAACCATCTTCGCTATTCGTAAAGGAAAAAAACGAAAATCTGTATCGCCTCAGCAGGGTAGAAAATTTTAGTGCAACAACATCAAACCAGTTTTGCAAAAAAACCGGTATTCATATTATTCGATTAACTGGTTATTCGAATTTTAAAACCGGATAAATGGAGTTATCGGTTATTTGGTGAATACTATTCAAATATTCGGATATGCGGGTGGCCAGATATTTGTTCTTCTGTACTCGTGCCGAAATTACCTCTCTTTTTCTCCAGTGTTCTTATATGTGTAGTTATTTTACTGCGAAGCTGTATACCTCTACCAGCCAAGGAAATTTTCGTGTCGTTGGCATAAGCAAAAAACGCCCGGCTAATAATTGAATACAAACGGCATATCTCCTTTGAAATCAGGCATACAGCACACAGGCCTGCACTCGTTTTCAAAATAAAAACCACAAAACAAGCATCAAAACCACATGATGGAGAATAAGGCGCGTGTGAACAATGGTAACACCCCCCGACGCGTTCCGGTAAAGATTAGGTTTGCAGCTGCTTCGAAAAGGGTTGACGTCATTCAAACCCTCGTGTAAAGTGCAAACCATATAATGTATGCTAATGGCGTCTGCGAATAATGCGAAGCACGTTTCTTCTCCCGCGTGTGTTTCCCGGCAAAGATTACGATGGCGTAATCTACTGCGAGTGGAAAAGTACCAAACAGCATAGAAATAACGTAGTGACGTCACCACGGTGTAGCAACTCATTCACTTCACTCCAGGCTACCATGGGTAGACCACGGAAAGTAAAGACACCAGAGGAACAGCGTGAATATGATGTCGTTGTGAAGCAATAAATTGTGTGATTATGTACATTTCATTTGTCTCTGGTTTCACTCTTTATAGAACCACATGTGTGAATTCCTGTGACGTCACAATGGGTAATCGTTGTGGTGTCGTTTACAGCTTCGCTGTCCAACCAGCTTCGCAGCGTGGATTGGAGCCACAGTTTTTTTGCTACCACTCGCGCACACCCGTTATCTGCTCTGGATAACCTCCTTACCTTTCCTTTTTATAAAACCAAATATTCGTGTCCAAATACTCAAATATCCGCCTAACTGGTTATTAAACCCGATATCCTGAATATCTGTGCCTTTAAATTCGGATAACGGGATCACCGGTTTTCAAGATCGGATTCACTTCCCTCGCGTTAAACCGGATAGTCGGTTTAACGGTTATTTGCAAGCACTAGTAGTAATACTGTTGTGAGGACGCTTTCCAGTGAAACCCGGCGTTGCACGTGCTGCCGCAAGCATAACGTGTTTTTATAATACAATCCCATACAGCGCGGGCTCCTATGTGCGTGGTACAAAATAACTAGGAGGGCTGCATCCATAAATAGCAAAGGTGTCCACCACTGGAGTGCTAATTACACGCACCGGGGTCACGTGCCGCCAATTATGTGCAGAAATGTTTACACACTATGATTGACGTTATCTACAACGCTAGACTTAGCTGTTTGGGTACTAAAGCCATCACGCCGAAAAGGGAAGCGTTATTCGCCAACATGGCGAATAACGCTTCCTTCACAATCACAGGTGTGATTAAACGGGCAGCTTTTAAGAAAGTTAACCGTGCGGGATTTTAGGGCCTCAAATGAAGAGGCAGGACATAGAGGGTGCCGAAGCAGTCATGCTCTCGACGTAACAGAAAAGGACGACGCGTGCGACAGGCTAATGTATAAACGTGGATTCGTATCCACATTTTCCTTATCATTAGGTCTGCTTATTACTGAGTGAAAGATGACGTTCGCGTTCGATATGGGTTGTAGGGTGACCTTAAAAGTATGTGACAACTACGTGCGACTGGTGCAAGTAACAGTTCTTGCATGACGTGTGTGAAGAGAAAATATGCAGAAGCTATCGAGGATGATTGTCATTGGAACTGCATAGCCCTTCCGAACAAACGAACGAGCAATCGAGCGACAGCCCCTCTGTTTCACGCTTCTAAGATTTTATTTAAGTTGTTATTTTCACTTGTTAATTTTTTTTTCAATTGACTAAAAGTTGGTTATATTACTGTTTGTGAAGGAATGCTCCACTTTTAAGAGCGGAGCTGTGTAAGCCGGAGGTTGGCCCGTATAGCTTAGAGAAGAAACTGCGCCTTGCGATGACGTCACCGCGCGTTGCATGGCAACCACTTGGCACAGCTGCGCCTTGCTTCGCCGCCGCTCCGAACCGCCGCGCCGAGCTGCTACGATCGCGCACCACCTCCGTATAGCCATGACGTCTCTTTGCGTCGCCTAGCAACCACATGTGCCTCGCTTCGCCAGGCCGCGTCTTGAAGCGCGTCATGCCACCAAGCGAGAATCTGCCCGTCGGCGGCCAACTGACCCGGATTAGCGTGCCGAATCTGCAGCCGTAAAGAAGTGTCGTCGAGCCGAAGATCTCGAGTTTCGAGAACGAGAACGCGAGAGTCTGCGTTTGAGTATTCAGCGTCGTCGGGATAGTGACCCTGGCTGTAGCTTAATGGGTCGATGACAACCGCTGTTTGCTCCAGCCTTACACCGCTAGTGCAAGCTGCGCTCATTTTTATTAATAGTGTCGCTCAATTAATGCGAATGCTGACAATCGAGGGTAAAGCGCATAAAGAGGAATTTAGCAAATTAATCTTCATTTCTAATGGGATACGTGCAGGGTGTACCTAGAGAATAATGTTGCTAAATGTTCACAGTGCTGCCAACATTCCTCTGCAAGCTTTTACAGCGTATATCCTAGTGTGACTGGAAGCGCTCGAAAACGTTATGTGCTTGCTTTAAAGGCCTCCTTGGAGAGCTCGATAATTCACAGAGTTTATATTTAGAGCTTAAGACGCCCTAATAAGTTAGTTCGTAATTCAGGACTTATTTACGGAGCGCACTTGAAAAATACAGACACAAAATGGCAGCATTGCTTCATTTGCTTCAGTTTTTCTTTTTTATTGCGATAACAATTATATGGACACTCCAAAGCGGATTTCTGCCGTCGGCGTCGTCGTCGCCGTGAGGTTCCATATGACGTCAACTGCGATGAAATCGTCGCTGCGCTCCGGACGCTGTATGTGCGAGTGAAAGGGCGCGAAGGAAGCGCGCTTCCACGGGGAGAAAACGCACGTTGGAGAGCAAACGCGCGTTCTGCGCCGTGCTCCCTGAAGGGCTGCAGAATTAAGCGTCTTTTTCCTCCTTTACAATCACCTTATATAGAGAGCAAACGCGACTTCTTCCGTCGCGCGAAAGGCCGTGGGGGGACGGGAAGGAGGGAGGGGAGGTGACGTTTAGCTGCGGCACCAAATGCGTATTTATATAAAAACGTTGTGAGGCGAGAAGGAGGGTACGATTTCCGACGCTGCTCGACGACTGTCCCATTCTGATCTCGTCGAAAACCTCCGAGCCGCCCAGGGAGGCACCGGCAACAGTCACCAACGTCACGCGCGTTTGGTGCGAACGCGGTAAAAACGCTGACGGCGTCGACAACATTTCTCTGCGCGTTGCTGGTGCTGCTGCATGTCCAAGTTTATACAATTGATAAAATTACTATCCTTACTCCGTATAGCTCTCTACTAATTTGCTATCGGAATTGATGCTTCGCCTTTCAGGTGAAACTGCGACAACTTTTTTTGGTAATTAGGCGATTACGCATTTCAGTTTTTTTTGTGCAAGTAATTTCGGCCTGATCAAGTAGACCAGCTCATGAACTAGAATTGTGCTATGTGCCGCAGGCAACGTTTAAACATTTTTGAAAATGTTGGCTGAAACACCCTGTAGCTACGGATCATACTGGAATATGTGTTCACAATAGTGTTAATATCCCCTTGCTCTGGATAAAAATGAACTTGAATTTTCAAGTTCATAATTTAGACGTCACATATGTCCAAGGTAAAACACGATATTCAGGGCGTAAAATATTTTCATCTACTGAGCGGTTTTATTTTGGACTACCAGTATGGAATGGTAAGAGTTGTTCAGTTATTGCAGGAGCGCAGTTTACTAATACAACATTCCTTATTATACATAGTTAGCGCCGCGTCAAGTTCGCAAAGGAGTAGGCCTGACCGTGACCTCCACAGCACGTGTAAACATTTCCCCTGCAGACTGAAGTGGACGGAAAACAGCCAAAGAAAACTTGCGCGCGGGGGACGCTGATGGCGAACCATGTCATAGTCGATGCGACCGCCCCTGAGATCAACTTCTGGGTGATCGGGTTGCTGTCGTCCACGAAAGTGTCTCTGCCTTGCACGTAGAACGCGATGAAGGCGTAGTCGCAGGCGTGGACGTTGATCTTGTCGTAGACCTGCCGATGGACGCCGAACGTGCAGAACAGTGGAGCTCTGCCCATGGGATAAATTCCGGGTGCTGCTGCAATGAGGTGATATAATCGCGCTTTCAAATTAAGAGGACTTCAGTGCCAACCAGTAGTATTTGTCGGTGCCTGCAGGCTATAACGCAATCGCTAGACAGGCAAACGGGAACGCCCCACAATTTTATCATAGGCTTGCGCGATCACAAATTTATTTTTTAGTCGAAGCGACGTCATAGCGAATAGTAATAGTGACGAATAATTTCGAAGCAAACAGTTTGAACAGTTGTGGAATTTGCATAAAAATTTAATGTAGCAGCCAAATAGACAAACCTAAAAAGAAAAAAAAACCCTCGCAGAGATGTGAAGAAGTTTAATCACTGCGATCCGTTTCCTTTTTTAAAGTTCTGGTATCTATAGCTACATTTCTACGGAATAACTCAAATTCGACACTTTTTTGCAACATCAGCACCATGGGCACCGTTCACTGTTCAGATGGCGCTACGGCATTTCATGTTTCGCCCCAGTATTGCCGACGTCGGCCGCTACAGAGGTGACGAAAATTCTACGCCATTCCGAACGACAACGGCTTCCTTATCGTCGCTCGTTTGAGAGATATGCCCTGCGCTTTGACGATATCAAGCTCACAATTGTTCCCGCGGCTCATATCGATTGCGCGCGAACGTGTGCTATCATATGCAGGGCATGCGCACTTGGACATTTTCACAACTCAGACAGTGTTCTTTCGTGATAAGCGATCGAAAGTACCACGGCGAATGTATACAGCGTCTCTCCAGTTTTGCTGGTTTTGACACTGGCCGTCCCAAAGCTTCACTTGTAGTGGCGCATAGATCGCGCGCAAACTAAAGCCCCTATACAGGGTGTTTCATTTTAGCTGCACCAAATTATCAAAAATTGCCTGTGGCAGATAGCACAATTATAAGCCTTGATCTAAACTACTCGATGAGGCGGCCATTACTTCCACGAGAAATCAAAAGGCCTATTTGAATAATTAACATATTTACACTAATTAACTTTTTGATTGATTATTCTACGGCACATCTTTCAATCTACGAATTATAGCCGCTGAGTTCGCAAGGCGTTTCCACTTGGAACGAATTCTCAGGACTGAACCAGTTTCCAGATATTAATTTTCAAAGTGTACGACGAAATGCATGGGCGTTCCAGTTAACTTTGTGCTTCCATGCATAAAACAGCGTTTTCCTCAAAAAGTTAACTATAACGCGCATACATTTCGTCGTACACGTTAAAAATTAATATCTCGAAACTGATTCAGTCCTGAGAATTCATTCCAAGTGGATACGCCTTGCGAACTCAGTGGCTATAATTCGTAGATTGAAAGATGTACCGTAAAATTATAAATTGAAAACTTAATTAGCGTAATTATGTTAATTATTCAATTAGGCGTTTTGATTTCTCGTGGAAGTATTGGCCGCCTCATCGAGTAGTTTAGATCAACGATTATAATTGTGCTATATGCCACAGGCAATTGTTAAAAATTTGGTGCAGCTAAAATGAAACACCCTATATATAAAAAGTAGCGCCATCCGCTTCCCTCCTCCTCCGTTCCGCTGTCGCGCTCGGCGCGGCCAGCGAGATCGAGGCGCGATATCGACAGTGGCGCCGCGTACGTCGGGCCTGCCGTGGCAAACGACAGCTACCGCGCTAGCAGAGGAAATCCGCGGAAAACTTGGATCGCGCCCTGCGGAGCAGTTATTGAGGTGCGAATTTGCTTCGTCAGTCAGTAACTGGCGTTAATAATGCCGTTTTGGAAGTAGCAACGCGACGATGCGAGACGGCGCAAAAAGCAAGTGTGCAGCAAGCGTTTGTGCTCGCCGGATGGTAAACAAAAAAAGCATTTAGCCCGCGCCTTGTCGGTTGCGGCAACTTAAGGCGCAGCAGCATGCCATCACAACGAAGTTCTTGTCCCTAACACGTTTGATCCCTTTGTGCGTGCAGCACTTTCGTCGCACAGGCCCAAGAATGGCGGTCGGAGCGCGCTGGAAAGAAAAAAATATACAGAAGCGCAACGCGTGCTTCCACGTGATACGAATTGGCCAATGGGGGAGCGGAGAAGGCTGGGGCGACAGGAGGCGGCGAGGAGGAACCGCCGGGGTGAGCGCGGTGGCGGCAAGATCTAAGAATGGCGCTACTTTTATTGCGATAGCAATTATATGGACACTTGAACCGGATTTCTGCCGTCGGCGTCGGCGTCGCCGTCGCCGTCGCCGTGAGGTTCCCTATAGATAAAGTCTTCGCCGCGCGCCGTATGCCCGAGAGGAAGCGTGCGGAGACGCGCGCTATCACGTAGAGCGAACGCACTCAATCTTCCACGCGCAAGCAAGGAAGCAGGAAGCCAGCGCCGGAGGGAGCAAGGGGGGGGGGGGGGGGGGGGTGCGCACTTCTCTGCCAACAACCGCGCTCGTCGCTCGCTCGCACCCTCTCTTATCTCCAGACGGCTCTGACATTTAAGTGCATTCGCCGCTCAGTTTCCGTTGAAGCGATAGACCGCACGTACAGCGGTGAGCACTGTTAGGGTGAACACGCGAGCGCGTGGCCGACGGCACTATCAGCGCCGCGTAACAGCCATCGTTGGAAACATAGCACATGCGCAGCATGTGCTTTGCGAAACACTCTTTCCACCGCGCGCATCACGTCATCGATACGCTTGTTCGTCGTCTGCTAGCCGCATTTTTTGTTCGCTGAGCTGATACCTTCTGCATTTCAAGGTCCATCTGGATTGAAGATTGGCGCGTCAAGGAAAAAAGTGAGTGTAAGAGGGATAATTATTAAACTTTTTATTCAAGAAAATAGCACTTTTGCAATTCAAGTTAAACAAGACCATGAGAACAAATATAAAAACATGAGCAAATCTAATAGCGAGTCATTTGACCACTTACATCAACGACTGCAGCTATTCTGGACGGTAACGAGTCGTAAAGTGATCGAACATATTCCCGATCGGCTTTCAGCCCGATCGGCTGACTTGCGCCCACAACTGGTCCGAAGTCGCGGAATAAAGGGGCTTCCTTGCCAAAGAAGCTTTCAGACGGCCCCACACGTTTTCTATCACATTCAGGTCCGCTCCTTTCGGAGGCCATTCCAGTAGCTGCATGTGCTGCTCCGCCTGGAACTCCTTGACAGCCCGCGCCGTGTGTATCGGTGACCGGTCCTGTTGGAACAGGTAATCACCGTCTGGGAATAAACTGCTCGCATATGGCAACAGCACATTGTTCAAAATGTTGCAGTATTGTTCCGACGATAAGTGTCCACGTATACGTTGCAGGGGCCCTAAACCATATCTTGAAACAGCACCCCACACGTTCACACTCGATCTCCCACTGGCAGAAACACCTTGCACGTTGTCCGGGTCGTTCCTGCGTGGCATTGTGACGTTAACTAAAACAATTGCTTTTCAAAGCAGGAAGTTTGCCTCACCGTGTGCCTGGTAGTCTCCAAACACGCAATCTTTGGTCTTGTCGCGTCGAAAACGTCGACTCATCCGAAAAGATGACGCGACCCCACTCTTCTGATGTCCATGCTTCGTGCAGGCTCAGCGAACTGCCGTCGTGCGTCCTTGTTTGCCGCCGTTAGTAGTGGCTTCTGCGCTGCGACGCGACTGCGAAGGCCCGCAGTACGCAGGCGACGTCGAACAGTGGTGTCCGAAACGTCCAAATCCAAGTCCTCGCGTATTGCTGGGGCTGGCAAGAAAGGGTTACGAACAGCAGCTGCAACTATGAGGGCGTCTTCATCGTCTGTGGTAGCTTTAGGGCGGGGCGCGCGGGGTGCATCCTGAATGCGACCTTCATACTTGTAGGCTTGAATTATCCTGTTCACAGTCTTCAGGGGCCTATTAACTAAAGCGCCAATATACCGCTGGGAATAACCTTTCAGGGAAAGATCGACAATTGAGCGCCGTTCATCATCGGGAACCCTAGCCATAATACGATCTGGCGACAGAATGAACGGCTGCGAAAGATGTTTGGTTGTTTTATATACGGCGTTGCATGCACAACAACTTTGAAGGGAACGAATAGACACGCCCCCATAGATATACAAGTTTTTTTGTCTTGTTCTGTTCAAGCACAGATGTTTAAAGAAATCTTAAAATGCAGGATGCATGGGCTTAGAAAACAAAAATGCGGCTAGCAGACGACGAACAAGTGCATTCATGACGTCATGCGCGCGGTGGAACAATTATTTCGCGGAAGGCGTGATGCGCATGCGCAATGTTTCCAGTGATGACCGTAACGGGGCGCTGACAGTGCCGTCGGCCACGCGCTCGCGTGTTCACCCTAACAGTGCTCACCGCTGTACCTTCGCCCACTGCGGCGTATGCTTGCTGCCAGCGTTTTGACAGTCGTTGTCTGCTGTCATTCAGTGGGATCTCTTCGTGTTTGTGCGCGCTCACACCACGCTTGTTCATTCAGTTCGTAATAGTCGGGCCACATTTTCCAACGCACGCTACACACGCAATGCTGCCCGGATCGGCAGTGCAGCGCTACAGGTGTGTCCCTTCGCACGCGCTGCCCACGGGAAGCGCTTCTCATCAACACCACCGTTTCACACGCGCCTTCTCGTGGTCATCGAGTCTCTCTTCATGTCGGTCTACTTACGCCGCAGCACACCTGCTTACTTAATCAGCTCATGTTTACTACAATTCATATTGCTACCAAAGCCGCTCACCTTACTTCGTATGACATTGCTGTGTTGCTATCGCATTCATTGCTTCGCCCTTAGGGCGAAACTGTGACATTTTTTTTATATATAGGGGTTTTAGCGCAAACTGCAATGCACGTAAAGCCCCTATATATAAAAAGTAGCGCCATCCACTTCCCTCCTCCTCCCTTCCACTATCGCGCTCGGCGCGACCAGCGCGATCGAGGCGCGATATCGACGTGGCGCCGCCTGCGTCGGGCCTTCCGTGGCAGACGACAGCTAACGCTCTACCAGAGGAAATCCGAGCAAAACTTCGATCGCGCCCTGCGGAGAAGCTTTTGAGGCGCGATTTTGCTTCGTCAGTCAGTAACTGGTCTCAACAATGCCGTTTTGGAAGTAGCAACGCGACGATGCGAGACGGCGCAAATATCAAGTGCGCAGCAAGCGTTTGCGCACGCCGGATGGTAAAAAAAAATCACAGCATATCCACGGGGTGAATGATGATGAGTGGGCGAAGCTCCGGAGGGAATCATCGGATCTCCCGCTTAAGGGGACGCTAGCACAAACGCGTTAGAGTCGTGCAGTACTCTCTAGTAAGGGGGAGCGGCCACAGCGTCTTACGCAGCCATTTACACATGCCGGAACGTGCATCGCGTTTGCCGACGCCATCACATGACTGCTGAGAGAGTATACCCCCCGTATTCATAAACGCTCCTCGACTTGAACTTGACTTGCCACCGCCTTGGGCAGCGCGTTCGAAATGCGTTGAAGGTAAGGCGGAGAGGCCACAGCGTCTTACACCAGCTTCTTACACGGGCCGTAACGCGCTAGCACAAACGCGTTAGAAACGCGCTAGAAAGGCGGCCTTTCGTTAATGTTGGGTATTTATTGCCATCGTGGTGCTTGTGTCTATGTGTGCTTCGTGGCGTAGTGGGCTAACGCCGCGCGCTCGGAAGCGAGGGGTCCCTGGTTCGATTCCGCGCTACGGACGTAACTTCAGAATTTTTTTTCTCATTTTTCTCAGACTGGTTACACACTACTACTACGACGAGGGACGAACGGGTGCCGCTTTAAGGGGCTTCGCCCCTAAAAAAGCCTTTTGCCCTCGCCTTGTCGGTTGCGGCAACTTAAGGCGCAGCAGCATGCCATCACAACGAAGTTCTTGTCCCTAACACGTTTGATCCGTTTGTGCGTACAGCACTTTCGTTGCACAGGCCCGAGAATGGCAGTCGGAGCGCGCTGGAAAGAAAGAAAATATACAAAAGCGCAACGCGTGCTTCCACGTGACACGAATTGGCCAATGGGGAAGCGGAGGAAGCTGGGGCGACAGGCGGCGGCAAGGAGGAAACGCCGGAGTGAGCGTGGTGGCGGCAAGGTCTAAGAATGGCGCTACTTTTTATATATAGGGGCTTTAAATGCACGGTGCCTATAGAGGGGGTTGTGGTTTAGCTTACGTGAAAGTTCGCGATTTTCGAGCCCACGGGAGTGATTCGCGTTCACCAGTCGCGCGTAATCGTGATCAAGGTCGATGCAACTGGTCGCGAAGCTTCGGGCGAAAATCGGTTCAGAACAAATTGTTACTGACATCAGCAAGGGTGGTTATGGGAGCAGCGCTTAAGGCGCGACTATGTTTGGAGAGAACATTCGGAAAGAAAAATGCGTTTTTTAATTAAAGCGATACACAGTTAGATTCATTCAACGAAAATAAAATTCCTAACAATTTTTTATACACATGGCGAGAAAAGAACAACTCTATTTTACTTGATCATTGTCAATAAATACCTTTTTTCAGCGCCCAATGCAAGAGCGCCCACCGATAGCGGCGGGCGTTGACGCCGCTATCACTTGCAATGCAATGCAGCTCTTGAAGTGGGCAGAAAGGCGCGCTCGTAAAGTTCACCTGTTACAATACGCCCCCCTCACATGTTGCGTTGCTTTGCTTGTCGACGTTTGTCTGACTTTGGTGACGCGGGTAGTGTCATTGTTTCTCAACCTGTTCAGTCAAAAGTAGTGAGTTTCGACAGCCAGATAATTGTTTACTTTAGTTGTTTTCGTGGAACAGCGCTGGCCGATGGGCTTGGCGTCCAACGAAAGAACGAGCACTCTTCGCCCAAAGTGTTTGTCGGCCTCCAAAGAAAGTACGTTCCGTGCAGCGATGCAATTTCGACACCCGTACGGCTGAACTTTTCCTGCATCGCTTTCCGCGCTGAAAGCTTGAAACGCCCATCAAGTCGAATGGCGGGGCATTTGAATATACAGCTGTAATGGCAGGCCTTCGAACACAAATTTCGCGCCTTTCAGAACAAAATCACGTCACTTCTGTTTTTAACGAATATGATGTCAAATTATTTTTTCTTCCGCCGGAAGTGCTCCCTCCTCACACAGATGGCGCTAAGCCTCATGAACCACAGATGAACCGCCATGTTTTGAACGTATGGGCTTCTATGGAAGCTTCGCTACCAGGTATATTTACCTTGATCGTGATGCCGATAAGTGCAAAGTTGACTGCGCCACGGTTGAATTTTTGGCTGTTTGGCGACAATTCAGCTCGGTGCTAGAGGTCTGCCTACACGTGAGTTTAATCCATTCCGTCAAGTAGACAAACTTAGTATTAGTTGAAACTTAATTATGTTATTAGTTGAACCTCGTATCTTAGAACAGACAAACTTAGTTGGCAGGTTTGATGTAAACGCCCGCTGACCTAAACGCCCCCGCTTCCATATAAAGGGTGTTTCAGCGAACACTTTCAAAATTTATTTAAGGTTGCCTGTGACAGATAGCCCAATTGTAGCTAATGAGCTGGTTTACTCGAAGAGGCGGACAATACTCGCACAAAAAATTGTAATGCATAGTCGATTAATCAACAAAAATTCACTAAATAAGTTATTAACTTATTACCTGATGGCCCATATTGCAATTTACAAATTGTAGCCGCGAAGTTCGCAAGGCGGATCCACTTGGAAAAAATTCTCAGGGTGACGCCAGTTTCGAGATATTAATTCGTGAACTTTGCGGCGAAATGCATTGGCGTTCCAGTTAATATTGTGCTTCAATGCATAAAGCGACGTTTTATTAAGAAACTAACTGGAACGCCAATGCATTTTTTCGCAAAGTTCGGGAATTAATATCTCGAAACTGGTGTCATCCCGAGAATTCGTTCCATGTGGATCCGCTTTGCAAACGCCACGGCTACAGCTTGGAAATTGCAATATGGGCCAGCAGCCGCGTTCTGCTTACGCGGCTGCTGCTCACGGAGCTATCTTGAAAGCGCTCTGCGACGCGGCCGAAGTGTACACCCGCGGGAGCCTAATCTTCAAAGCGATCTGCGATGGGCCAAATTGCTTGTTTACTTGGTTAGTAAGCGACTATTTACAGCTTTACACGGCCGATAAACTACTGTCCTTATTTCGTATAGCTGCCTCCCGTGGGAGTCGAACCCTTGACTTATGGTGGGAGTCGGACCCACGTTAAGGCGAAGGTAATTAAGGCAGAGTTAATTATTATACAGTAATTAAGGCACTCGAACCCAGTGTTGCCAGGTCGTACGAGGCGGCGTAGCCCAAAGCTACAGAAATCGTAGCCCAAATGTAGCCAAACAAAAAAGGGCAAAAATTCGTACCGAAATATAGCCATTTTTATTTGTAGTTTTATTTTTGCATACACTTTCATATTCGACTACGGCAATCCTTTTTTACACAAGCCGTCGTAACAAAATGTCCGTATGGCCGTAACGGTCGACTCTTGACATCAACAACCGGGACATCATGGTTGCACACAGAAAACTTCCAACGTGTCGCTTCAGAGGTCGCATTTCGATGGGGGCGAAATGCGAAAACACCCGTGTACCTAGATTTAGGTGCACGTTAAAGAACCTCAGGTGGTCCAAAACTACGGCGTGCCTCGTAATCAGATCGTGGTTTTGGCACGTAAAACCCCATAGTTTAATTTTAAGGGGATGAAATCAAAGTGTTTTTATTTTATGATAGATAGCACTAAGTCATTATTTTCAGTTATTTACAGTAATAATAACTACGAACTCTACTGTTTAGCTGTCGTGAACGCAAAATAATGTTCAGCATCATCGACCTCTCACGTGACCTCTGCCTACGACGTAGAAAAAGTTCAGCGGTCTGCGACGGCGACGCGCCCACGGCTCTGTTTTTTTTATACGAGCCAAAACCAATCTTTCGCGCTATGACATCTGGCGTTATTAGTCTGATCGTCCTATCTTGTTTTTCTTTTTCTTTCTTTTTTGTAGTTAGCTTGGCCCGGGTTAGCTGGAACACTCTCTATATAGTGTCCATATACATAAACCTGGCAGCCATCTGAGGTCTCTAGCACGCCAAGAACATGCGTTAAAATAAAGTGACGACAACAGATGTTACTCACTGCCTGAATCGGTGTAAGCGAAAGTTTCAAAGATTTCTGCGCAAAACGGTACACCAGTGTAAGAAGCGCGCGGTCGTTTTCGGCGACGAGCTCGTGCCGAAAATAGCTTTCTCGAAATGGTGAAAACCACGACGGATCACAAATAGCAAAGGTAAACGACGAATTGATAATAGTGGTAATCCTCTGAAAACTGGTTACTCTCAATAAGCGAACCATGTTGATGTGCTAATAATATCAAATGCTGGGCTATGACGCGCCAAAACCACGATCTGATTAGGAGGCACGACGCAGTGGGGGACTCCGGATAACCTGAGCACCTGAGGTTCTTTAACGTGCACCTAAATCTAAGCACGCGGGTATTTCTGCATTTCTGCTTGATCGAAATGCGGCCGCCGTGGCCGGGAATCAAACCTGCGTCCTCGAGCCAATAAACAGCACGACACCTCACCTGCTAAGCTAAAACGGTTGTTGATGCTCATGTGACGTGGTGCGCTGATGTCATCGTGGCAAACATGTTTCGATATTAGCACAATGAGTATGTGCATATGTGAGGTTACGGGCAAACCATCTATATGTAAAAACTCCACGACCCACCTTTGAGCTCGAGGTCTTGCTCCCATTCTATTTCATACTTTCTAGCATACTTGGACCCCTTCCCAATGGATTGATTCTCCTCTCCGAGGAGGATCCGATCTTAAATCCAACCTATCGAAATGAATCTCAGATGTAAGCACGAACAAAAACTAATCTTGCACTGAAAAGAAATTGGCAATAAAGCTTAGCGTGAGAAACGTGGAACCGGTCGAAAGCTGTGCCCGGCGCGATACTTCACCCAGAAGCCATGGCCATGAACACATGTGCACTAGAGTGTGTATTCTACTAGTGCTTCCCTTCTTTCATGTCGGCGCCACCATCGCCCGACCCTATTTTATTGCTCTGACCTTCTGAGCATAGCCATGTCAGTACAGTGTACTGTGAAAAACCCGCTATACTCCCCGGCTCATCCAAACACCCGGGGATTGGGCGTGACGATGAAGCGGAGTGTCAGTTTAAGTGTATCAAATATCAAAGCCACCGGCTCAGTCAATGGCAGGCAAGGGGGGGGGGGGGGGGGGGGGGACTTCGCGCACACCACATACGCAAAACCGCACGGCCGTCTGAACCAGCTAAGACATAACCTTCGAGATTTGTTTCTACTCCATCAGAGCCAGCTCTGCAGCGTGGATTAGCGCCCAAACAAAGCCTAGTCGCTGATTTTTAGTAGCCGCAATATAGCCACATAGCCACCTCGTCCAAGTCGACGCCAAAATTTTTTTTCTGTAGCCCAGTTTGGCTATATATAGCCAAACCTAGCAACACTGCTCGAACCCACGTCCTTTGGCGGGACAAAACAAGTAATAACAAGTAACAACGTATTAGAATGATAATGTCAAGTAATTTATTGACTGTCTCGTGAGCCGGCAGGCTTTCGCCTTCATCCTCTTTGGCGTATGCTAAAGCAACTGTCAACTGTCAACTGTCAATTGGCGTTCTGCTTACGCGGCTGCTGCTCACGGAGCTATCTTGAAAGCGATCTGCCACACGGCCGAAGTGTGCGCCCGCAGGAGCATCATCTTCAAAGCGATCTGCGATGGGCCAAAGTGCATTCGCCGAGTGCCGGTAGCTTCGTATGCGCTGCGCTTTTGACGTTTAGTTCGCGTTGAAGCGAGAGCCAGCGCTAAGGTCAATTTTCTCGCTGCCGCTGGCGCGCTTTATCACTCCAGCGTTTTGACGAGCTCCCGCGGTCATCGAGCGAGATGTGTTCATGTTTACCTGTGCGCGCGTGACACCGTCCTTGTTTATTTAGTTAGTAAGCGAATATTAATTTTACAACTTTATGCGGCCGATAAATCTAGTATCCTTATGTCGCATAGCTGTCTACTAATTTGCTATCGCAATCGATGCTTCGCCTTTCGGGCGAAACTGCAACTTTTTTTTTCAAGTGCGCTTTCTATATAACCCAGTTATATTTAGATGGAATTTGGGGAGCATTAGCGGTAACACACAGAAAGCTTTTCAAGGTTACTGGTGAATTAATTTTTAAATGACGATTACTAAACATCCGTTTCTTGATGGGATAGAGGTGTTATTAAAACTCTTGTAGGAGGACAGTGACGGCGGCCCAACGAGCCGTGCCGTCATTCCTATTCCGTCCGAGCGGCGGCTGCGACAACCAGTGTGGCTAGCTTCTAGAACGACACTGCGCGGGCCGAGCTTGCGCCTCGAGCACGGGCTGTGCTTCTTTATTTTTCACTTCTTTGACAGCCACCGGCTGAGAGCGCCCCGCGTTGCGGCGTCGGTGGGCGCTACAGGGCCCACGCCTAGACGGAACGTCGAAATGACAAGCCAGTTGAATCGCGATTGAAAAGTGTCCGTGGCCAGTCCGAGTAGTCAACGTGAAGGCATCGGGTCGCCACCACCACTCAGGCGGGTGGCACTGGGAGCTCCGCAACGGTCGAGGGACTCGCTGAACGAACGCTGTTGGGAGGGGCGCGTCCAGCCGGCGATATACTGCTCGGAACATGTGTCTTGGGGAATGAGGAACTGAGAGGCCTTTGAGGCGAATGGTGCTTCGACGGTACAACCATGAGCGTTGCCGGACACGTATCTCGGACCACACCGTTGCATGGCGTGTAGGGTGCGCGCACGAGCGATGAAGTTGAAGTGCTGGACCGGCCACGACGCGTGCATTGCACGGGGATGTGGCATACCTTGTCGGGAGGCGACAATGGTCAGGCGCAGCCGGCGATGATACGCATCGTGGAGAAGCCACTGGCCGGCAAGGCAAAGTGGGTTCAGGAGCCACAGGAGCGTCCGGTGGTTCGTTGAGGGAGCCTGACGGGGAATGCAGTGGGAGTCACAAGGTCGTGGCCCGTGTGTGCTGTGGCGATAGCCGGCAATGTCGGAGGCAGCGGAGTCGGTACGGTGCAGAGCTCGCGCGCCGTCTCAGAGGCCGGCTCAGCGGACGTTGTGGGCGGGTCGGGTGTCGTCGCAGGAGTGATGTCGTTGGACAAAAACCCGATTGCGTGCGCCACGGGAGCCGGCGTTGGGTCGGCGATGGCTCCGCTGCCACGTGTCATCGTAGGTGACGATAAAGGCGATGAGGTGGCCTGAGGACGATGGCATACCGGCGCAGGAGCAGGCGCGCTTGGTGCTGGCTGTGAGGGTGTTGGTGGAGAGCAGTTGCTGTAATGTGTGCTCCCGGCACGGGAGTTATCTATGTTCAAGATAAAAGACTTGGATAAAATCGAAGAGAACATTTATTACACTCTGTGCGAACGCCGCTCTTCCCGTGGTCCTCTCTCACCCAGCCCAGTTGTCGCACCGTGACTCTTTCGTAAGGCGCGTAGGGGGCACTGCTTGTAGGTTGGCTTTTCTGGGCTATGCTACAGTTGCGTACCGTGTGGTCAACGTCTAGAAGAGGACGGTAGGCAGCGCCGTAGAAGTTGAGGACAAACTGCCGCAGTTCGTCGTGAGGGTGCGGGCGATGGAACGCCGAGGTGGAGCGAGAGAGCAAGCGACAGGACGTCGAGTAGTACCGCGTACTTGAACTCCTGGATCAAGATGTGGTTCAGCTCCACGGCCGCCTCGAACTGGGCGAACCATGCGGCGACGTAGCTAGACGAGAATGGCGGCGGTGGTGGGTCGAACTGTGGCTCCGGCCAAGTGGCCTTTGCAGCGTGTCGCTCGGTGCAAGGCGCGTTCTCCCGAGTCACCACTGTAGGAGGACGTGACGGTGGCCCGAGCCGTGCCGTCGTTCCTACTAAGAAGGGCGAAGGCGGCGAGCCGAGCGGCGGCTGTGACTACCAGCATGGCTAGCTTCTATAAAAAAACGACACTGCGCTACCGAGCCTGCGCCTCGAGCACGCGCTGTGCTTCTTGATTTCTCACTTTGACAGCCGGCGCCAAGGCACCGGCTGAGAGCGCCGACCAAAGCGCCCCGCGTTGCGGCGTCGGTGGGCGCTACACGCTCACAAAGGTTCGCCGGTGCCCTGAAAGAGGCAAACGTAGTAGCAAATCTATATTTACACAGAACAGGTTCCGTGTTATGGGTAGCGTGCACCGAAAGGTTTGCAAGCGAATTTTACTAACTGCTCAGAAAGTTTGTGGACTGTCCTGAAAAGGTCTACGCGTCACGAAGTCCATCTTTTGAAGGAATGACGGGTATATATGCGTAATGCAATGGACATAAAATATACTATTTCATGATAAGAAGACTAATTTAGACTTTTGTGCTTTCGCGTTTAATTACACCTTAGAACAATTAGCAGCAAGCAACTTGTTGCACTCAGTTTTAAAGAAGCAACTTTACGTACCTTCACCCAGCCAAGTCAATCCGTCTTAGGTCTACGAGCCATGAAATCGACAACTGAATTCGAAATCATCCATGTCCAATGAATGAATGTTCATTACACCTGCTAGTTGAGAGAAGGCGACAAATCACTTCTCCTAGCTTACGAACTTCACGCGTTACCACGAATCGCGCCCATTTTGGTGCTGGATTAGAGCCGTTGCTTCGATGGGCACCGCCATGTTTGTTGAGGAAAACTTTTGGGGAAGCTTTTGGGGCTCCCGCTAAATCAATGAAATAGCGTGCCCGACGCAAAACCCAGACACAGTTTGCGTCTTGCGCATGCGCAGTAGCTTGGACACTCTTTCTTTGGGGCCCCAAAACGTTTGAGGCCCCTATTCTTGAACTCTAATAAATGCTGGGGTTTTACGTTCCAAAACCACAATATGATTGGAAGGAATGACGCAGTGGGGGACTCCAGATCAATTTTGGCCACCTCTAGTTCTTAACGTACACCTAAATCTCACTGCATTCCTGCATTTCGCCTTGATCGAAATGCGGGCGTCGTGGCCGGGAATCAAACACGCGTCCTCGAGCCAGCAGCGCGACACCTCACAAGCTAAGCTAACACTGTGGGTGAAGTTCATTTGACGCGGTGCATTGGTGTCATCGTGGCAAACATGTTTCGATATTAGCAGAATGAGTATCTGCATCCATGACATTACGGGCAAACCATCTAGAAGTAAAAGCACCAGAACCCACCTTGTGCTGGGGGTCTTGCTCCCATTCCTTTTTATACGATCTCGCTTACTTGGCCCACTACCCCATGTTTGGGTTCTCCTCTCTGAGGAGGGACAGAGAGGAGACCTATCGAAGTGAGTCTCGATTTTAAGTACGAACAAAAATTCATCTAGCAGAAAAACGAAAATGCCAGTAAAGCTTCGCGCGAGAAACGCGGAGTAGGTCGAAAGCTGCATTCGGCGCGATACTTCACCCAGAAGACATGGCTATGAACACACTGGAGCGTGTCATCCACGTGTGCTTCCCTTCTTTCATGTCGGCGCCACGATCGCCCGACAGCCCGACCCTATGTTACTGCTCTCCCTTCCTGAGCCGCCATGTTAGTACAGTGTACTGTGAAAAAACCACTACTCACAGGTTCATCCCGATGCCCGGGGATCGGTGCCTAACGGTCAAGTGGGATGTGAGTTTAAGTGCATCAAAGATCAAAGCCACCGGCTCAGACAACGGCGCAGAGAGGGAAGGGAAAGGGGGGGGGGGGTCATTTCGCGCGCGCACACACGCACAGCCACGTGACAGGCTCATCCAGCTAAACCACAGCCTTCGAGGTTTGCTTCTACCCGATCAGAGCCGCCTCTGGAGCGTCGATTAGGGCGCCACTTATAGCCCAAACAAAGCCAAGTCGCAGATTTTCAGTAGTCCAAACATAGCCACATACCCAACTCGTCCAAGTCGACGCCGCAAATTTTTTCCTGTAGACCAATTTTGCTATAAGTAGTCAAACCTGGCCACACTGTCCTTCGGCTCGTCCAATTTACTGGCGTGGTACTTGCGTCGCTTCGCCGCATTCTCTTCGCGGCACCCGTCTTCCTGTCGAGCGCGCCGCTTACGGGCTGCTTCTCGGGCACTGTCTTCGCTACTACACTCGCCGCCCGTTTCCTATCTTTCATCTTGCTACGCGCATGCCTGTCAATACACAATTGTCAGCACATGCCTTACTGGTTTGCTCCGCCTCCTCATAGAGGGCACGGGAGGTTTGAGGCATGGACATCGGGAATATCTATGTAGACATATACACTTTATATGTCTGTAAAAACCGAATTTCAGGATATTTCAACGCTCAATCCTGGCAATAATGAAACCTAGCGCGTCACTGTGCGACGTCACACGCTCACGCCCTTAAGTTAGAGTATGGCCTAATTTGAATGCAGTGGCGCACCGACGGGGGGTGTTTTGGGGGTTGTAAACCTCCCCCCCCCCCCCTGAGGCCGGCTTAACCCCCCTGTTTTGTTTAACCTCTTTTCTTTCCTTGCGCATTTGAGTACTGCAACTAAGATATAAAATGCGCAATCGTCTGCACACTCACAAAAAGCGCATTTTTTGACAATTTCCCGTGCAGAAATTGAAATTAGCGCTACTTAGATGGTATTGGCAAACTGTCAACCCCCTCCCCCCCAGGCGGAGATCCTGGGTACGCTACTGTTTGAATGCTATGATGCATGTGCGCCAGATCCTAGCACGGCACACAGCCGCACACGCTTGCCAGGGAAAGCGTGCCATATCAGCAGCTGCCATGTTTCATTACAAACTTTGAGGCGCTTTTCGTCACGGGGCGCTTCCGTCTGCTAAGATAGCGGGGCCGCCTTTTCCCAATGAGAAAACTGTCCGTCCGTTCGTCCCGCACGTAAGACGATCGCTTTCAAGATAGAGCCCGCAGTAGCGAGCGACTTTACCTTCGTGCTGCCTGTCGCTTCAATGCGGAGGAACGCGCAAAACACAGCGCGCGGAGCTATCAGCAGTCGGCACACCCTGTCCGCTTCGCAGATCGCTTTCAAGATATGGTCCACGCGCCCGTGTCAGAGTACGTTTGATTGGTGATTAGAACCGCCACCTACCTTTGATCATGGTTCATAATGGGTCACAATGCGCTAAAGGGCGATAACGGCTAACGATGATCCGAACGTCATGAGCGCACCTGGCGCCGGCAGCTGCAGTTCTTTGCTTGCGTTATCAATGCACCTTGCGCCACCCTCCGCACCATTTCGTGTCGCCGCAACGCTGACGTTTGCACTGCCGGATCAAGTATCATAACACTAATAATGACACCGGGCTGAGTGGAGATGAGCAAGTGGCATGCTTACGCATACTTAGCCAACTCCCAGAGGAGTTTCTACGTGAATTGTTTGTGCTCTCGCTCCCTGGCCCGGCTTTTCTGCTTGCCCATACTGCCTATATTTCTCTTTCGAATTTCATTTCAATATCTAGAATTAGGTGCCATTTTCAACATTAAAAAAATCAAAAACGAGTTTCCTATAAAACGTGACTGCCTCCAAATTTGCCATTTTGTTAACTGCTCCGAAGTGACTAATAGAAAAGGCAATAATTAAATTTGTGATAATCAATATCTTTAAGCACACGCTATCCGCAACAAAGTATCTATTTCTGCCTCACATGGTAACTCCGCTTAGAGTTTCATGAAAAGCTTGTATGGTCTAACAAGTCGCAGTTTCGAATAGCGAGGCATTAATTGCGATAGAAAATTGTTCATGCGAAAGCGTCAAATGGCTCATTGAGCAAAAAATCCAGCATCAGGCATCTGTAGCAGCGAAACGGCACCTAAATTCCCAATGGCTGTGACTTCACATCACAAGGACGCCTCGACGGAGTTCCTGTTGGCTGCGACGCCACGGAACGAGCACGCCTCAACGGAGCAGAGCGGTCGAAAGGAAACACCTGCTATACCACAGTAGCGCCCCAGGGGTTGCGTGAGGGGAGAGGGCATCGCCGCGACGTCATGTCACCCTGACTCTCACTCTCAGAAGGCTGCGCTACCCACGCGTTCCCTGTCCGAGCAAGCTGTCTGCCCTCTAACTGATCCTCGGTAGGCCAAATCAAAACGTGCCAAGCTTCTCAACGTGCTCACTTTCCCGCGAGGAGTTCACAACTCGAAGAACCACTAAACGGCGTTCAGTTGGACATTATAGCTTTCGCTTTCACAAATCATAAGTACTTAGGTGTCCTCGGATTTTTATGCACCGACACACGCTGTCAGATCGCTGGCGTGATGACCAGCGAATTCGCCTTCGTGCCGCCTTTAGCTTCACCGTTAAGTAGGCGCGCGAGAACACAACGCACACGAACCCGCCAGCTATCTCAGGGCTGCTAGCCTTCGAACTCAGGGTGGATTGCCTCCAAGCTAAAACATCTGCCGCACCATTTCGTGGTTCTTGGTTCAGCTGCCGCAGCTGGTGTGCAAGATGCGCGGTAATTAGCCCCCCTCCCACCTCCTAACGTGCGCACGTCTCCCCGGTGCCCCCCCCCCCCCTTTCTTGCGACCGCGAGAAGACACCGCCGCATCTAGCCACCCGCCTGCTCCGCTCACCCCCGCAAGCTTTCGCTCGCACCTACCGCGTACGATGGGCGGCCGCGACGGCATCGCACTTAGACTTTATACGGAACGTCACGGCGCCGCCGACAGCGATGATGACGGCGGCGGAAATTTGGCTAGCGTGTCCATATAATTCCTATCGCAATAAAACATCTGTATTCAGACATCACAAAGTTTGCAGATTTTGCTCAATTGCTAAGTTCTATAACCTTACTGAATTGCTGGCCAAAAAAGATTTGATGCAACTTCACACTTCCTATTTCCAGAATGTTTCTTTTAAATAACATCTCAGGTAGCACTAAAAGGTTTAAAATCTGTCATTTAGTAACTAAGCTTTACAAGGGTTGCGAAGCCAGGCTCTTAGGGTGCATTGAAGCGCTGTTAAATCAACAAAATGTTGTATTTTGCGAAATACGAAGTCGCTTCTTACAAGATTGAATTCACGCCTTTCAAGCACCTCACCTCGCACAAACGAAATTTCGCATAGCTAGGACAGCGAATGTGTCGCCCTCGATCGGGTCTTCAAGTATACCGACATTCAATGCCATTTCGAGACCTCGGAAAGAGCTCCATGCACGCATGAGTGAACATAGCACGTTGTCGAGGTTATATCGAACATGAGAAAAAATCGTCTCCAGCAGGTGTGTTGACTTGTGCATTCGTCGCTTGAAGTTGAGACGTGCGAGTGAGTGTGCAGGAAAAACGCATAGCGGTATGTAGTACGTGCCGTGAAACGTAAGGATACTCTTGAAGGCCAACATGTATGCCTTTTCTTGTCTTGTCTTGCACTTTCTCTCGTCCTTATCTCTTAGGCACATTTACAGGCTTGCAATATATATGTGTCACTCAACACTGCACTCGATCACATACAGCGCTTCTATCTCTGCTACGTTCACCACCAACGACAGCGACAGCTTTCACATCGAAATTACTTGAATCGCTCAGTGGTGTTAAAGTACATGGCGTTGTAGCTTGGTTCACTCAACCTGAAGCATATGCATAGAAGCCGCACGTGCTTAGACATGACACATGTATTGGTCCACTCTAGTGTCATCGACACAAGACTAATTACTTCCGCCATTTGGGGTCTCAAAGCCACGGATGTTAACGTTTATCTAAAAATATGTTACACAATGAGAGACACTAAATGGCTATACACCGAAGTTCACTTGTATCTATGTATGTTTGTAAAGGGAGAATAGAAAGCGGGAGCGGTAGTGGATGGGTCTGCCAAGGCATGTCAAGGTGTTCGTAAACTGTCACCTAAAGGTCCGTTACATCATATTTACTGAGGATGGTAGGCCTCGCAAAGGAGTAAACAACATTGGAGATACTTCGTGCAGCCGTTCCCTCCAGCACGGATTTTTTTTCTTACTAGTCACTTAGCTCAAGTCTGAAACGAACCTCCCTACAAAAGAGGCGCAGCGCTGTTACAAAGTTGTGCGCCTGTTAAGACTGACATCTTTCTAGAAGATCATTGCCGACAGGCGGCGGCGGGGAGGAGAAGAAAAGGAAGGAAAGGGCAGCACGAGCAATAGAACAGAATAAAAAGGTGGACTGCTTGGTCTATAGGGCTCGGGTCTTTATTAAGCGACATTTCTTTTGGTGCCAAAATGCCCCGGTCGTCGCCCTTCCCAGTATTCCAACTTCGATGACTTCCGTAGGGCGGATGTACAAGAACGGTGGCGTCGTCAGGGCCAGGGTCACGAAATTTATTACGCTCCTGAACGACGCTTGCCTCCCAGTCGGACTATCACGTTACCTACCTTGTTCAGAAGAACGCGGAGCTCGTCAGCCTCGACAAGAAAATCTTCGACGCCACTGACGACAACACTTACGAGGAAGAACTCGAGGCAGCGGCCGAATACCACCGAAAGGTGTCGTACGTGGTGTCCCGAGCGCGGTTCTTTCTTCCAGAGCTGGCGAAGCAAACGACAGCGACGAGTGCCTCAAGTCCAGATACAACACTACCGAATGCCGACGCCGGTAGTGATCGCACATCAGCAGAAAATGGGGCTAGTGACTCCTCACCTTGCACACCAACACAGACAATAACTCCCAGTCACGGGAACGTGCCGCGTCATTGCACAGTGATGCTGCCGAAACTGCGAATTCCTGCGTTTTCCGGCGCACTTCGCGATTGGCAGTCCTTCTGGGATCACATTAGTGCCACAATCCATCTGAACACAGAGCTTTTCGCCATAAAGAAATTTAGGTACTCATTATCATATTTGACTGGTACAGCCAAGAGAGCAATTGAGGGCATTCGACTGAGTGAAGAAAATTATAGCATCACCATCAAAATTGTGACAGAGCGATTTGCTCGACGCGACTTGCTCATCAACGAGCATGTTGACCACCTCCTCGCCTTGTCACCAGTTAAGCATTCGGCACAGGTTGAAAAACTTCGGCTGCTCTACGACAAGGTCCAGTTCCGGGTCTCCGCATTGACCGGTTTGGGCGTCTCACCTGATCAATACAACGTAGTCCTCAACCGCGTGCTGAAGTGCGTGCCCGACGACCGCGCAATACTCTATCGCCAGAAGTCAAAGGAAGCGTCGCAGAGCATGTCAGGTGACACGACCGGCTAGATGCTTGGTGACACGCTAGATGACACGACGGCAGGCTAGAGAAATGCTAAGTTTTCAGTGCGTCCTGATTGAGATAAGAGAGGAGGGCAGGTCAGGGCGCCGGGCGTCTGCATCCTCACTTTTCCTACCTGGAGATGACGCCCTACCACCCCCATCGCCAATGGGACAACACCTGCCGACGGCGTCCGCGCTCGCTGAATGAATTATGGGGTTTTACGTGCCAAAACCAGTTCTGATTATGAGGCACGCCGTAGTGGGGGACTCCGGAAATTTGGACCACCTGGGGTTCTTTAACGTGCACCTAAATCTAAGTACACGGGTGTTTTCGCATTTCGCCCCCATCGAAATGCGGCCGCCGTGGCCGGGATTCGATCCCGCGACCTCGTGCTCAGCAGCCCAACATCATAGCCACTGAGCAACCACGGCGGGTCCGCGCTCGCTACCGAGTCTGTTGCAGCTACGGAAAAAGCGTGCCCCTTATGCAACTGTTGTCATGCCATCGAAGGAATGGAACGTCCAACTTTCTGTGGATGAAGAAAAGAGCTCGATTGCACAGTGCTCGATGCTGCTACCGTTGTGGCAGGAGCAATCGCTTGGCGCGTCCTTGCCGACGGTCGCGCAGCATCATGTGTAGCAAGTGCCATCATCGCCATTTGACAATCCTATGCGAGCTATTTAAGCCAGCTGCATCAACCACGACAACTGTGACTAGAGTGCACCAAGATTCACCGCGTCTTGCATCGCGTGGCGCCAGTCCGAGTCCGCTGACATCTGTCCCAAGCTCCCTGAGCAGAGTCAGTGCGGTCCTGCTCCAGACAGGACGGGTGTGGATTGAGTGCGGATCACGAAGGCATGTCGTGATCATCCTTCTCGACAGCGGCAGCCAGCGCACCTTTATTCGACTGGATATTTCGAAGGACCCCAAGTGCCCGGTTATCGAAAACGAAGAACCCTCTCTTGATATGTTCGGCCACTTGAAGCCCCGCCAAGTCATGCGCAGTCGTCGGGTAGCTTGAACTCTGCGAGGCCAACACAGTGACATTGCGGCAACCGTTAAAGACCTGAAATGTTATGGTCACAAGCCCGCCGCTCAGCAGTACAGTCCTGTAGCTTCCGTGCGAGAAGTGATGTGACGTTCCGGACAATTTTCACCCTGACACATGTCAGCCACAAGCAATAAGCGTTTTACTTGGTTCCGACGCGTACTTAAAGGTCGCAACTGGAAAGCTGGATCGTTTGACCAGCGGTCTAACAGCCGTGGACACCAATTTCGGACGGACCGTTCAGGTACCCATTGAACTCAAGGGAGGTTCAACACCTGCGAGTGCTCTGTTCCTTACTTGAATCATGACTTCCTGACTGCAATCCCTCTGCGATGTGGCGTCTCGACGTCATTGGAATCAACCCAAATACAGCGGAAAATGGCAAGGCTCATGCAAAACTTGAAATATTTGTAGAGAGCATCACCGAGTTATATGGTCGCTAACGGGTACCGAATATGATACAATCACCAGGTATACCTTCGGGCAGCGATAATCGAAGGTTAGCCGAGCGCCGTCTGCAAGCCCAACAAAATAGTTTTCTACAACCATCCGAACACCTGAAGCAGTATGACATGATAATCCGAGCGTATTTTTAACGAACATCACGCAGAGCGAGTTTAAGAAGACCTACTGCAAAGGGATAATGTGTATTATATACCCCTTCATGAAGTTGTCCGCCGAGATGCTGTCACGACAAAGTTTCGTGTTGTGTTTTACGCTTCCTCGCACGCGCTTGGTCATCCCTGCCTGAACGATGCCCTGTTCCAGAGTGAAAAGATCTGCGTTGACATTGCGGATCTGCTACTCGTCTTTCGATGCCACCCAGTCGTCCGAATTACCATTATCAAGAAGGCATACTTGCAGATGCTTATTCACCCTGAAGACCGCGACGTGCAGCGATTCCTCTGGATTGACCGGTTGCCCTCAATAGCTGACCCATCTCCACCAGTGGTGACTTGGAGGATGCTGTGATTCCCATTCGGTGCCTCATCCAGACCTTTTTTTGCTAACAGCCACCATTCAGCATCACCTAGTGGTTTGTCGAGAACGATATTCGGAGACTGTAGCTTTGCTGGAAAATATCGTTTACGTCTACAACCTCATCGCGGGACTTCCGAATGTGGAGAAACATGGAACAATGTACAGTGAAACACGCACGCTATTCTCTGGTGCAAGCATGGAACTGCACAAGTGAGCCAGATGATTCAGATGCCTTGCGGAAGCGCTTCCTGTACGACAAGGTTGCTATTGAAGACGAAGCCGGAGAGAGTCCCGTAATGAAGGTCCTAGGCGTACCCTGAGAACCTAAAGGCGACCAGATTATACTCAATGTACGCGAAGCTTCTGATTTCGCAGAGAACAAGCCTTCTTCCAAGCACATGGTGCCTCAGACATTAGCTCATACGACCGTTTGGGGTATCTAGCGCCATTTAGCGCTTAGAGCATATCTGCTTTGTCAAGGCCTGTGAAAGAGGAAATACGCATGGAACGATGCCCTTCAGCAAGAACAAACAAGCTGGAACAGTTGGTGTACTGAATTAGCTAGCATGAACCTCGGTGGCATTGACCGTTACGCCTTCTTGCGAGCAAATGATGCAGCCTTGTCAATCGAGCTACACGTATTCTCCGACGCAAGCCCCAGGGCGTATGACGCCTGTATCTACGCATTTGCGTGCTCAACAAACGGCACCTTCGGCACACAGTTCCTGATAAGCAAGAGCAGTGTTGCACCAATAAAACATTTTTCGCTTCCGCGTCTGGAGCTGTTAGCCTGTCACCGGCGGGAGGTTGTGTGGAAACGTCAAGAGAGTGCCATTGCTCAGCTTTATGCCAGTTCATTTTCTGACCGACTCACTCGTCGCCTTGCATTGGATTCGAACTACACCGACAAAGAAGAACTGTTCGTACGTTATCAAGTCTCCGAGATTCATGGTCTCACGTCGCCGATCCAATTGCATCATTGTGACAGAAAATACAATCCAGCTGTCTTGGTAACATGAGGAGTGTGATCCCCTTGTTTTTTGCGTCAATGTTATGGGGGCATGGTCCAACCTGGCTTCATGACCCGCAACAACCAATTCCTACTGAATATACGGAATTGTCAGAACAATTTGTAGACTTGGTAAAAATGCCAGAAGGGACGTCAGTGTGTCCTTCTGCTGCTCTTGTTTCGAATGATATAGTACCGGTGAACAGGTACAGTTCCTCGAAGAAACTGCGAAGAGTCACCGGCTGGGTCTATCATTTTATTGTAAATGCGTTGTCGGAGCAATCTTCGACTTCTGGACCATTTACCGCAGCAGAGCTTTACAAGGTGAAGCACTAGTGGTTCGAAAACGTCCGAAAAGAAATGTTCTCCGAAAAAGTGCAACCGCTGCGTGTAGGGAAATGGCTGCAATCCACAACTGCAGTTCTTCGACTATATTCTTTCCTGGACGCAAGTGGTTTACTTCGTGTGAGTGGTAGTCTGCAGCAGCTTGCAGCCTCCTTGGACGTCAGTCCTCCAGTCCTGTTACTCATTGTTTTAGATGCGCACGAGTGCGCACTCCTTGGCGAAGTGGAGGCCACGTTCTGCGCGCTTCTAGAAGTTAATTGCCTTGCAAACGTCATTAGCCTGTCGCCGACACAGCGCCGTATGCTCCGTTGCGACGAGACAGAATCACCGAAGCTCACAGAGGAGCTATGGATCCGATGGAAGCGGTCGTACCTGCTCTTACTTCGGTCCGCGCACAACAGCCCCGTTCGTGAAATACATCGGCTACGCTAAGGGGACGTGGTGCTTGTGCATGACGACAGCGCACGTCCGCTACTATGGAAGATGGACCGAGTTCTATCAGTGCATCCGGGAAAGGACGGTATTGCTTGCGTTTGTACACTTCGACTGGCTACTGGACAGACGACCAAACGACCCGTTCAAAAGGTGTACGTACACTTCTCGAAGCAAGCTACCAAGAACCAGCTGCCGAGTGATCACCTTGGCACCGTGGGAATATGTTGAAGATCATTGCCGACAGGCGGCGACGGGGAGAACAGAAGGAAGAAGAGGACGGCACGAGAAATAGAATAGAATAAAAAGATGCAGTACTTGGGCTAGGGCTCGAGTTTTTATTACACGATAGTTATAGTGTAAGGCTGCAAAAAGCTGCTAACTCCCCATCGTTGGTTCGCGGTGGTGCCCTGTAATCTCCGTTGTTCGTTGTCCTCTAGACGTTTAAAGCTGTTGCGTTTTGGAAGCGTGTGTAGGCCCGCCCCAATAATCGTTGAGCCTTGTAACATACACGTGCCTCTCAATTAAGGCATAAGAAGACACGCGGGTGTTACTTGAGCGCTATTCCTTTTTAACACGACAACGTTAAGGGCCCCGTGTCACAGAAGATCCGGCGTTGGCTGCGGCGTTAAGCATCGGCGTCTGGCGGAAATAATCATTCCGAACCTCATCATCCCGAACCACACCGACCACACAGGCCCTCCGCGTGGCGCAAGGCGTTAGTGGGAAAAAATGAATTTCTGAAAGTAAAATCTGTCAGAGAAATCGTAAGGTACGACTTAACCACAACTTACAGGCGTGATAGCGTCGGATTGCAATTTGAATATACGAAACAAAAATGCCTGATAAGCAGTCAGAGATCTTTTAATGCTATCGCATTCCACTCTTTAAGGCGAAGCTTAAGGGTCTTCCAATTCTGATCGTGTTTAGCTGTAGTTTGGTCCTAGGCAACATTGAGGGGGAATGTTGAAAACCGAGCTTTTCTAAATTTTGGACAAGGGGATGGCCTCGGGGAGCAGCGAATAATTAATAAATAATAAAAAAGGTCTTAACGCCTTCACATGTTGATTTAAGACGGCTCAAATTGCTCCTGTAAAAAAGTATTCCCAGCAATGGATTTGTGTTTAAAAGTGAAGCCGTCTTAAAGGGGACCAGTGTAATCTTGGTCCCTGTAAGCTGGCTTTCCCATGCTGTGTGTTGCAGTGAAGCCTACTCATAAAGAAAAAGGTGATGCGAACGGAGCCCGATAAGCTATCGTGTTCCACTCTTAAAGGCGAAGCTTAAGCGACCTACAATGTTTTAATATTCTTTATTAGCTTTCTCAGAATTCCACACAGTAAGCAACTTATTCTGTTGTCCTTACAATAAATTCAACTTTTTTCTATGCAGGATCACGAGGAGTATGTAAAGCACGCGTCCTGTCTTCAAGTCCGCGAAAATTATGAGGCCCCAGCCTACGAGCCACCTGCTGATGTTGATGTAGCGTCACTGCCAAAGAACGTGGACTGGCGCGAACAAGGCTACGTAACGCCAGTGAGAGATCAGGGTCCCACCTGCGGGTCATGCTACGCATTTTCTGCGGTGAGTCAATGACTATTAAGGCGAAAGCCTTGGGTTGGCGGTGGCCATTGCGTGCCCTTGGCGGTGACCGTAGTGAAACTGCGCCTTGACGAAAAATCGCCGACACCGCAAAAAAATACTTCAATCTACGCCCCATTTCTCAGGGAGGTTTATGTAGACATTGCAAATCAACGGCTTTAAACAAATTGGTATACCCGTGAGCAAAGACCAGGGATTGCGTGATAAAGCCAATTTTTTCTACTGCCTACAAAGGCGACTTGAAATTCAGGACTGCAGTCCAAACTTGGCATTGCGAATGCTGCATTGTACTCGTCAATTTCAGTTCATGCATGTGAATTAAGAAATTCAGGTTTCTCGGCGACCCTGTGGTCCATATACGTTTGCTCACGGTCGTTCACATATCGGTCTGGGGGCAATCGAGCCCGGGCCACCGGGGTGCGATACGAGCACACTTCCCGGAAGCCACGGCTGCTCCATAATTCTGGCTTACTAAAGGTGTGCCTAATGCGTGCGTGAGTGCACACGTCACGTCGCAGCCATCTTGCTGACTAAAGATGTGACCTAGTGTGTGCCACTAACGCGCTGCACATTACGTACTACGTTAAGTGTTCGTATGTGGCGTTCAGTGGGTAGCCCAACTGCCACACATGTACTTCCCATTGCGGCTCGTTATTTCTTATTTCTTAAGTCTAGCCAAGATTGTATAACTCATGTACCACCAAATGTGCAGCAGGCTTTCGCCTGCTTGTGTTACAAGAAAGTAACAACTGCCGACATTTTTGTGTGGCATTTATGAAACACACCTCGAAATATATATATATATATATATATATATATATATATATATATATTGTGATATGACGATCTATTAGACGTCTCACGCAATCGAGGCAGTCCACGAACGCTGATGGTGCGCACAGCGACAGACGCAAGAGCACTTCTTCCTCTTCTTCACTACAATGGCCCCCGGGAGAGAAGATGAGCCATCCTGGCGACCTACGGCGTAGGTAGGATCAGGGGGTCATAGTATGGCTTAAGTCGGCTGACATGAACCGTGTCACGTCCGCGATGTCTAAGGTCGTGTGATGGCGTCACAGGCTCGACAACGTAGTTGACAGCCGAGGTACGGTCGATGACGCGGTAGGGACCATCATAGCGTGCAAGAAGTTTGGTTGAAAGGCCAGGGCTGTGAGGTGGGATCCACAACCAAACAAGGGAACCAGGCGGGAAATGTGGTGTAGGCACGTTACTGTCATGCCGCAGCTTTTGGCGACCTTGGGCGGCGGTCGTAAGGGTACGGGCGAGCTGCCTACAGTCCTCTGCGTATTTGGCGGCTTCAGACACTGGCGTGCATTCAGAAGCGTCGGGTCGGTATGGGAGCAGGGTGTCCATTGTACACGAGGGCTCGCGGCCATATAACAGAAAGAATGGCGAAAAGCCAGTGGTAGCTTGTGTGGCGGTATTATAGGCATACGTGACGAACGGCAAAACAGTGTCCCAGTTACTGTGGTCCGAGGCAACGTACATAGTCAACATGTCACCGAGTGTGCGGTTGAACCTCTCTGTCAAGCCGTTCGTTTGCGGGTGGTAGGCGGTAGACTTGTGGTGAACGATGCTGCATGCAGCGAGAAGGGCTTGTATTACTTCGGACAGGAACACACGCCCCCGGTCGCTGAGCAGTTCGCGTGGTGCTCCATGTCGAAGAACGAAGTTCCGCAAGATGAAGAAGGCAACGTCACGCGCAGAAGCCGCCGGAAGTGCGGCAGTCTCGGCGTAGCGCGTCAAGTGGTCGACGCCTACAATTATCCATCGGTTACCCGAGGAACTGTAGGGAAGTGGCCCGTATAGGTCTATGCCGATGCGATCAAATGGCCGGGCCGGGCAGGGGAGCGGCTGTAACTCGCCAGGAGGGCGCTGTTGAATTTTACGCCTTTGGCACGCCGTGCAAGCGCGTACGTACTGGCGCACGAAGTGATACATGCCGTGCCAGTAGAAACGCTGCCTCAGCCGAGTGTACGTTTTCAGAACGCCGGCGTGACCATTATGAGGAGCGTCATGGAAATAAGCGCATATGTCAGTACGCATGTGTCGTGGTATCACAAGCAGCCATTTGCGACCATCAGGCAAATAATTTCTGCGGTAAAGGACGCTGTCGTGGACAGCAAAGTGAGCGGCTTGGCGACGAAGTGTTCGAGAAGAGGGTGTGACGGAGGGATCGTGGAGGAAATTCAGCATAGTTGAAAGCAGGGGATCCTTACGCTGCTCGGCCGGCATATCAGCGACGTTGATCGTCGACATGGATGCGAAGGGCGTTGACACTGAAGCCACATCGGAAGGTAGCGGTGATCGGGAAAGCGCATCGGCGTCGGAGTGCTTTCGGCCCGATCGGTAGACAACGCGGATGTTATATTCTTGTAAGCGAAGTGCCCAGCGGCCGAGGCGACCTGACGGATCTTTCAACGAGGACAGCCAGCAAAGGGCGTGGTGGTCGGTAACAATGTCAAAAGGGCGACCATATAGGTACGGACGAAATTTGACGAGAGCCCAAATAATGGCCAAGCACTCTTTCTCTGTGACAGAGTAGTTGGCTTCTGCCTTCTTTAAAGTGCGACTCGCATATGCGACGACGTACTCGTCGTAGCCGTCTTTCCGTTGCGCTAGGACTGCACCAAGTCCGATGCCACTGGCGTCCGTGTGTAGCTCTGTGGGCGCTGTCGGATCGTAGTGTCGAAGAATCGGCGGCGAAGTAAGTAGACGACGTAGTTGCTTGAAGGCGTCGTCACACGAAGTTGACCACGCGGAGATGCCGCTGCTAGCCGTAAGCAAATTGGTCAGTGGTGCGATAATAGTGGCAAAATTGCGCACAAAACGCCGAAAGTAAGAGCAGAGCCCTATAAAGCTGCGGAGTGCCTCAAGAGTGGTGGGCATCGGAAACTCTGCGACCGCGCGAAGCTTGGCTGGGTCAGGAAGTACACCATCCTTCGAAACAACGTGTCCCAATATTGTTAACTTGCGGGCAGCAAAACGGCACTTTTTGATGTTGAATTGGAGGCCGGCAGAGGTGATACACGTCAGGATCTCACGCAAGCGAACGAGGTGCGTCGGGAAATCGGGCGAAAACACGACAATATCATCAAGATAGCATAGACATGTTTTCCACTTGTAGTTACGAAGGATAGTGTCCATCATACGCTCGAAAGTAGCGGGCGCGTTGCAGAGCCCGAATGGCATTACGGTAAATTCATACAAGCCGTCGGGCGTGACGAAAGCGGTCTTCTCACAGTCGTCTTCAGCCATCGGCACTTGCCAATAGCCGGAGCGAAGATCCAAAGATGAGAAGTACTCCGCGCCTTGTAGGGAGTCGAGGGCGTCATCTATCCGAGGCAGCGGATACACATCTTTACGAGTTATCTTATTGAGCCGACGGTAATCCACACAGAAGCGTATTGAGCCGTCCTTCTTGCGTACTAATACTACAGGAGACGCCCAAGGACTCTGGGAAGGCCGAATGACGCCACGATGCAGCATATCGTCGACTTGCTCGGTAATGATTTGTCGCTCGGCTGCCGACACGCGGTATGGCCGCTGGCGTAATGGTGGATGGGAACCAGTGTGGATGCTGTGAGTGACGGTCGCCGTACGTCCCAGGGATGGTTGGTCGCAATCAAACGACGAGCGAAAATTCTGAAGAAGCGCGAGGACTTGCTGGCGGTACGCAGGTGGGAGATCGGCGTCCAAGGCAGATTCGAGAACGTCTGACGACGACGACAATGATGATGATGATGCGCACAGCAATGGAGAAGTGAGGGCGTCGAGCTCATAACAGGCCATGTCGTCGGAAGTATCGAGAATGTGAAGCGGGTCAAGGGGCTGAACACGACCAAGGGATTCTCCACGCAGTAAGGTCACAGGGGATTGAAGCGGGTTACACACAAGCATAGTGGATAATCCAGATACAGTGTTGAGGACGGCAAATGGTAGAGGGAGAGCCTTGCGACGTAGAAAAATAGGCGATGGTGTAAAAAGCACCGTAGCGTCTGGCGCGGCGGAGCAAGATACGGGCACAAGAACCGACATTTCGGGTGGTATGTTCGTATCGGAGACAACTGTGAGCTTGGCGGCTTTACTTTCAGAATGGTCAGGCAGCGAGGCTTCGGAAAGCGGGAAAAGCGCCACTTCGGCCCGAGCACAGTCGATGATGGCACGATGGTGAGACAAGAAGTCCCAGCCAAGAATGATGTCATGTGAACATGAAGGAAGCACGAAAAATTCAACAACATAAACTACGTCGGCGATGAGCACTCTTGCGGTACATTGAGCGAGCGGTGCTATATGCTGCGCAGTCGCGGTACGCAGTAGCAAACCAGACAACGGCGTGGTGACCTTGCGGAGCTTACGACAAAGCTTTTCGTCCATAACAGAAACCGCAGCCCCAGTATCAATAAGCGCAATTGTGGCGGTTCCTTCAACCAAAACGTCCAGTAAATTGTGTGGCGACTGTGCAGGCCTTGTAGAAGTCGCGAAGCTGGCAGTTCGTGCCTGCAGAACTGCAGCAACTAGTTTCCCTCGCTAGGTGACTGGCGACGACGTAAGGGGGAAAGCGAGCGACGACGTGGTGACGGAGAACGATGGTTGCCGAAAGGGCGTCGAGAAGACGGCGGATACTCTGGGTCGGGATGCATGGAATGGCCGGTAGCATCGTGGGAATATCCATACCCAGGCGTTGAGACAGCAGGGTTAGAAGGTGGCATGCGACGATGGCAGAAGCGCGCGACATGGCCGGCGAAACCGCAAGCGAAACATATGGGTCGGTTGTCGCGTGTGCGCCAAGGGTTCTGAATTGGGCTTCGAGGCGGAATAGGAGGCGACACGGGAGTTGGCACTGCTTGAGGTCGCACTGTCACAGGAAATGCGAATGTCGGCGGCGCAGGTCGCGCTGCGACTGCGGCATAGGTCAGAGGTGCCGCCACGGGAGGACATGGTTGAGCCAAAGGTAGCGAGTCGGCAAGTTCCTCGCGAATGGCTCTCCTAATGGGAGCAGCCAGAGATGTGTCAGGCTGTAGGGGTCGATCACTGAGAGGCAGCATAGACAGTTGGCGCGCCACCTCCTCACGAATAAAATCCTTAATCTGAACGGAGAGTGAGGATTCAGGCGAGGAGTTGGAGGGAAGCGTGAGGCCCGAGAGAGAGTGGCTGGGTGCAACAGCGCTGCGCGCAAGGACCCTCTGGCGACGCAGCTCATCGAAGCTCTGGCAAAGAGTGACGACAGCTGCGACAGATGAAGGGTTTCGCGCGAGAAGCATTTGAAATGCATCGTCCTCGATGCCCTTGAGGATGTGCTTCACCTTGTCCTCTTCACTCATGGTAGAATCGACGCGGGCGCAAATATCGACGACATCCTCTATGTAGCTGGTGTACGTCTCGCCGGGCTGTTGAGCGCGCTGGCGTAGACGCTGTTCAGCACGGAGCTTTCGTAAGGCTGGGCGGCCGAAGACTTCCGTGAATGCTGCCTTGAAAGCGGACCAGGTTTGGAGGTCCCGCTCATGATTGCGGAACCAGAGGTTCGCAACGTCAGCAAGATAGAAGATGACGGAACGTAACTTCGTCGGGTCATCCCACTTGTTGTTCTCACTGACGCGCTCATAGGTAGAGAGCCAATCTTCCACGTCAGTCTCACCGGCTCCGCTGAAGACGGGGGGGTCCCGCTGCCGCTGGCCGGCACCGCAAATGATGGGCGCGGCGGAAGCTGCTGGCGGATTGTCGGTAGGCTCGAGCATGGTAGCGGCTGAAGCAGTCGGCAACGTTCGGCTGCGAAGTTCCAGGGTGAGGTCGGGGATTGCAGCACCTTCCACCAAATGTGATATGACGATCTATTAGACGTCTCACGCAATCGAGGCAGTCCACGAACGCTGATGGTGCGCACAGCGACAGACGCAAGAGCACTTCTTCCTCTTCTTCACTACAATATATATATATATATATATATATATATATATATATATATGTATATATACATACGCACGCGTAATGCGAAGACGTGGGTTCGTTTCCCACATGCGGAGAGTTGTTTTTTTCACCCGTTTTCCCCTTCATTAATTGAGAATTTCTTTCATTCAATTGGTAAGTACAAGTAATTTTCGCTATGTTGTGCTTGGTGTCATTGTTGGCTTCTTATGATATTGCCACGGGGATATGAGTAGCAAAAGGGATAGGAAAATTATATTTACACGATATATACAAAGAGAGACGGCTGCAGGCAAGATGGCAGAACAACAACACGAGCGCTGCCCAGATCGTCGTCTTCACCGTCTTTTTGGCGCATTCTTCCATCCTCGGCATAGCGCGTAACATAGAACCCCCGCCGTCGAGAGCGCCGTCTCGGCGCTTAAGGAGCAGTAGGATCTTGTCCGGCAACATAAGGCTTAAGGCGGGAGACGTGCACGATATCAGTGGCGGAGGCGGCAGATGAGCGACTGTCCAATGGAGTGATCTCGTACGTGACGTCTGTGACTTGGCGTAGGACCTTGTAAGGCCCGGAGTATTGGGAAAGAAGCTTTGACGACAAGCCAACGTGGCGGCAAGGCGTCCAGAGGAGGACCAAAGAGCCCGGAGAGTAATTAACGACTCTGTGATGGCTATCGTAGCGGGCCTTCTGGGACAGCTGGGAGGCATGAAGACGATCCCTGGCAATCTGGCGAGCCGTTGCAGCCCGAGAAGCTGCATCGCGAGCGTAGTCGGTAACAGGGTGCACAGGTGGTGGTAAAAGAGTCTCGAAGGGCAATGTGGGATGGCGGCCAAACAAGAGATAAAAGGGGGAAAAGCCAGCGGTGTCATGGCGTGACGAGTTGTAGGCGAATGTCACATAAGGCAAGGTGCTGTCCCAATCACGGTGGTCTGAGGAAACGTACATGGAGAGCATTGTGGTCAGCGTGCGGTTGAGGCGCTCGGTAAGCCCATTGGTTTGCGGATGGTAGGCAGTGGTTAGCTTGTGACGGATGGAACACGAACGAAGAATGTCGTCGACGACTTTGGACAGAAAGGAGCGACCACGGTCGGTCAGCAGCTGTCGAGGAGCGCCGTGGTGAAGAATAACGTCGTAAAGTAGGAATTCCGCAACGTCAGTGGTACAGCTTGTCGGTAGAGCCCGCGTGATAGCGTATCGTGTCGCGTAGTCCGTAGCGACGGCAATCCACTTGTTCCCAGTCAGAGATGTTGGGAATGGCCCGATGAGATCAAGGCCGACGCGGTAGAACGGGACGCCGGGAATGTCGATGGGCTGAAGAGGACCGGCTGGCGACAAGGATGGATGCTTCTGGCGCTGGCAAGACTCGCAAGAAGCAACGTATCGGCGCACAGAGCGGTGGAGGCCTGGCCAGAAGAACCGACGCCGAACGCGATCGTACGTGCGAGTTGCTCCGAGATGTCCAGCTGTTGGGGCATCATGAAGCTGTTCGAGGACAGTGGAACGGAGTGTTTCGGGTACAACTAGTAGAAGCTCTGGGCCATCGGAGCTGGTGTTGCGTCTGTATAAGATGCCGTCACGAAGCACGAATAATTGTAGTGACGGGGCACGGTCATGAGAGCGTAGACGGCGGATAATTGACCGCAAATTGGCATCGCTGAGCTGTTCGCTGCATATGTCGGATAAATCGGATATCGCGAAGACACAGGCGTCCGAATCGTGAAGCTGACAAGTCGGGAGGGTCCACTGGATGACGGGATAGGCAGTCCGCATCCTGGTGCAGTCTGCCAGACTTGTGTGTGACGTCAAAGCTGTATTCTTGCAGTTTCAGTGCCCAGCGACCAAGTCGTCCAGTCGGATCTTTGAGGGAAGACAACCAGCAAAGCGCATGGTGGTCTGTGATGACCGAAAAGGTGCGGCCAAACAAGTATGGTCGAAACTTTCCGACAGCCCAAACCAGTGCGAGGCACTCGCGCTCAGTGATCGAAAATTTGCACTCCGAAGAGGAAAGAAGGCGACTGGCATAGGCGATGACGCGATCGCGTCCTTGTTGCTGCTGGGCGAGAACAGCGCCGATGCCATGTCCACTGGCGTCGGTGCGAAGTTCAGTAGGGGCTGACGGGTCAAAATGGGCCAAGATGGGTGGTGACGTAAGTAACGTCGTGAGCGTGTGAAACGCAGTGGCCTGTTCAGGACCCCAAGAAAATGGCATTTCCTTCTTCAAGAGTTCCGTGAGTGGACGGGCAACGTCGGCGAAGTTCCTGACAAAACGTCGAAAATAGGTGCACAAGCCGACAAAGCTCCGGACGTCTTTAGTGGAACGTGGTATAGGGAAGTCTTTGACAACACGAATTTTTTCTGGGTCAGGTTGCACGCCTTCAGCACTCACAAGGTGGCCAAGCACAGTGATTTCACGGCGGCCAAAACGGCATTTGGAAGAGTTCAGCTGAAGGCCTGCTCGCCTGAAGACTTCAAGAACTGCCGACAATCGGCGAAGGTGACTGTCAAATGTCGGTGCGAACACGATGACATCGTCAAGGTAACATAGACAAGTTGACCATTTGTATCCATCATCCTTGCAAATGTGGCTGGGGCATTACACAGTCCAAAGGGCATTACCTTAAACTGGTAAAGTCCATCGGGCGTAACAAATGCGGTCTTTTCACGGTCTTGATCATCGACGGAGATCTGCCAGTAGCCTGACCTCAGGTCGATAGAAGAGAAGTATGCAGAGCCGTGTAGACAGTCGAGAGCGTCGTCGATCCGCGGCAAAGGGTAGACGTCCTTGCGCGTTACCTTATTTAAGTGGCGGTAGTCGACGCAGAAGCGCCAGCTGCCATCTTTCTTCTTCACCAGGACGACCGGTGATGCCCATGGACTGCATGAAGGTTCAATGACGTCCTTGGTTAGCATCTTGTCGACTTCACGCTGTATCACTTCTCGCTCGGCATGGGACACGCGATAGGGACGGCGTCTGATTGGGCTGGCGTCCCCAGTATTGATCTTATGAGTGACCACAGAAGTCTGTCCCAAAGGACGGTCATTGAAGTCGAAGATGTCGCGGTAGGACTTCAATATGCGCCGCATATCGGCTGTCTGTGCAGGAAGGAGGTCAGACGCAATCATCTTGTCAATATCACCGTCGACGAGAATATGTGAGAAAGAGGAAGGGGCAGAGGATAAAGAAGCGTCGGTGACGAATGCAGAAACGGCACACTCGTCGATAGAAGCAATGTGGCCTAGAGTCATGCCGCTTGGGATGAGTTGCGTGCACCAGCTAAAGTTCAATATGGGTAGCGACGTGTGATTATCTGCAACTCTAATAAGCGTGTGAGGAAGAGCGACGTTTTTGGCGAATACGACGTCAACGATCGGGGTCAAGATGTAATCGCCATCGGGAATGGGCGAACAAGACCACAAGTTCACATACATAACGGCTTGAGGAGGTAGCCTAACGTAATCCACTGAGCACAAGCGCGGTTGGCGTGTAGTAGGAGCGTCATGGTAGCACGGTAGGTCTAGCTGAAGCAAGCCGGTCCCACAGTCAATAAGGGCAGAATGGGCAGACAGAAAATCCATACCGAGAATGAGGTCATGGGAGCATTTCTCGAGCACGGCAAGGAGTACGCTTGTGGATCGGTCAGCAACACTTATTCGGGCGGAGCACATCCCTAGCACGGGAAACGTTCCGCCATCGGCGACACGAATGAGCGGTACTGTGGGTGGTGTTAGAACCTTCTTAAGGCGGCGACGAAGCTCCGAATTCATCACTGATATCTGAGCCCCAGTGTCCACTAGAGCGACAACATGTGCGTCATCCAGTTTAACGTCTATCAGGTTTCGTCTGGTCTGCAGTGTGGTCAGAGGATTTGGCAGGCGGGTCGTCGATGCAGCATCACCTCTGGGAGCTGCATCGTCTAGTTTTCCCGAGGGAGTCGTTCAATCGGCGACGTAGGGCGGCGAAATTGGGGCGAGCGAGATGATTGGCGACGCGACAACGGCGAACGGGACTGGTGACCACGTGGGGACGGCGAACGACGATACGGCATGGGGGGAGCGTCTTCAGCGGTGGTTTGGGGATGCTCGTGGTAGGGCTGAAATCGGCCATGATCCATGTCGGGGTGACGGTTGTTACGGTTGTTTCCATAGGGAGCCTGATACCAATACCACCGGCTGTTACAATGGCGGGCCACGTGTCCAATACGACGGCAGTTAAAGCAAATTGGACGGTCATCAGCAGTCCTCCATTCGGCTGGGTTGCGAGTACGGAAAGGCGGCCTTTGACCTTGGGCGTACGAAAATGAGGGACGGCGGTCGATCGGCTGCGAAGGAGCTGCGGCGCACACAGAGTCCAGGCCAGCATTGGAGAGCTCCCGATGACCGATAGCTTGGACTAGTGGCACCATCTGGGAACTATGATCACAAGTACGGCCGCACATAGAAGCAGGAGACGCAGCATCTAGTTCACGTCGAATGATCTTCTTCACGTGTTCCACGGTGAGCGGCGCCCACGGCTCAGGTACGTCTTCGCAGGACCACGTTGCTGCCGTGTTCGGAAGTCGAGCGAAGTTATTGGCAATGCGTCGACTTTTGGCGGCCTCAAAGCGCTTGCACTCTTGGATGATGGCATCGATGGTGTCGCAGTCCTTGCAGATTAGCAGGTTGAAGGCATCATCTGCTATGCCTTTTAACACGTGGCCTACTTTCTCAGACTCCGTCATGTTGTCGTCTGCTTTGCGGCAAAGGGCAAGCACGTCCTGTATATAAGTCAGGTATGACTCTGTCGCTGTCTGCGCACGAGATGCCAGCTCCTTCTTTGCTGCTGCCTTTCTCCCTGTGGACTTGCCGAACAGGGAACGCATCTTTTCCTTGCATGCATCCCAGCTCCCAATTTCCTGTTCATTATTCTGAAACCATACCTTCGCGGTTCCCTCGAGATAAAATAGTATGTTGGCCAACATGATCGTCTCATCCCAGCGATTATTCTTACTTGCACGCTCGTACAGGGATAGCCAGTCCTCGATGTCGACGTTGTCAGTCCCGCAGAATGTGCCTGGGTTCTTTAGCTGAGCCAGGACGACCGTTGTCGTTTGTGCCGCCTCGGTGGGCGCAGACACCTCTTCCGCCATCGTGGATAAAGCCAAGCGTCGGCCGCTGCGGAGCTCCGTTGTACCGTGTGGGTACCCCGCACCTCCCACCAAAAATGCCACGGGGATATGAGTAGCAAAAGGGATAGGAAAATTATATTTACACGATATATACAAAGAGAGACGGCTGCAGGCAAGATGGCAGAACAACAACACGAGCGCTGCCCAGATCGTCGTCTTCACCGTCTTTTTGGCGCATTCTTCCATCCTCGGCATAGCGCGTAACAATATGATTAACAAAAATCTGGCCCCTCGGTTCCCTTTCTTCTCATTCATATATACATATATGTATTTATATATATATATATATATATATATGTGAACGAGAAAAAAGGGAACCGAGGGGCCCGATTTCTATTATTCACATCATTGACACCATTGCACGGACCACATAGCGGAAATTACTCGTACTTACTAATTGAATCAAACAAATTATAAATGAATGGAAATGAAAATGGATGAAAAAACAACTGGGCGCAGGTGGGGAACAAGATCCCACGTCTTTGCATTACGCGTGCAATGCTCTTACCATTGAGATACCGCGGCGCCGTTTTCCCATCCACTTTCCGGGGTGTTTATGTTTTTACAACTCCATTTCGATGGAGGCGAAATGCGAAAACGCCCGTGTGCTTGCGTTGTAGTGCACGTTAAAGAACCCCAGGTGGTCAAAATTGATCCGGAGCCCTCCACTACGGCGTGCCTCATAATCAGAACTGGTTTTGGCACGTAAAACCCCAGAAAGAAGAACTCCAACTATCCCTGGGAGTGTTAGTCAGCGCCACCACTCACAAAACCTAACGGCGGGTGTGGAACATCCCTTCGGCCGTAGGCGTCACGAGTACGTGATCTTTTTGGGTGAAGGCAACTGGTCAATAAACCCACATATGCTACCTGAAGGCATCAATGTCGCCGTTGTTTTAACAGCGAAGCTGTTTAAGGCAGCCGTAATTTGCGGTATCAAGAAACTGCCGCGCTGTAGCCATGGCAACCCGAGGATGCCACAGAGACACGGCTCCGCCGAGCTCCCGCCAGCGGCGCGCTACTGCGCATACGCCGTGACGTCATCACCGCGCGTCAACGCTCGCCGCCGGAGAGAAACACATAAATAAAACAAAATCAACGCTCTTGACAAGGCAGGATCCGAGCTCGGGTACCCACAGTCCGAAGGCGAGCGTCATAGCCACTGCGTTATACACCCAAGCTTGCAGAACGTGCAAACGCAGGAAGAAAGAAAGAAAAGTGAGAGAGAAAACGTTCAAACTTCCTTGGCGAGGCGGGATTTCAACCCGGGTACTCACGGTCCGAAAGCGAGCGTCATACCCACTACGCTATACACCCACGCTGCAGAGCTCCTAGCATAACCAAGCTCAACTGAGGCGCAGCCAAGACCGAACCTAGCTACTGCCAAGTTCAACCCAGCTACACGAGTATTGGCCTAGCTACAACCAAGAGACGCCATCAATCGGCCATCTTCGCTGTGTCTTGAGCTTTGAGCGGCATAGTGCAAGCTTTCGCCTTTTTTTCGTTCATTTGTATTTCCATGCATTTATCATGTCTTTAATGCAATAAGTAAGTGCAAGTGATTTCCCCTATGTTGTCCTTGTTGTCATTGTTTGTTGGCGATATATATATATATATATATAGCCAACAAACAATGACAACAAGGACAAGAAAGCAGAAGGTACATATATATGTTATACAAGGTGTTCCAGCTAACTTGGGCCAAATATAAAACAAATAACCATACGTGCTGGGGGGGCGAATTGGCGCAGTATTGTTCTGAGCCATATTGTCACGTAGGAGTGACGCTGAAGTAAACAGTCGTAAAACTGTGCATGACGAAACTGATTCTTTATTGGGCGAACCTGCGCCCACAAAAGCAAGCTACACTTGAAGCACAACGAAAGCGGCGAACACAATCGGCGATCGTCGAAAATCTGATCAGCGGTGAAACGCGCCGGCTTTTATACATGATTCATTGAATGTTCCAGATTAATTCCTTGTACCCGCTGTGTCTTCCAGAAAGTTCTAGACAATTCGCGTCGGTTATACAATCAGATAACATAAGCATAGGTGAAAACAGGCAACGGAAAGAAGCATCGATAACGTTCTAGAAACTTCCGATACAGGCGCGTCCTGCACCGAGCGATAACGTTTAACATTTGTTAGCCGGTGGAAAGCTTCCACCAGTGAAAGATAAACATGTATACGTGTCAATATGGAGCACGTCGTGCTGCCTTTTCCAATCCGCCGAGCTGGGTAATTAGCAAATATTACTTCATTAACTTTGTAAATAATAACTCTAGCGAAAAATCTTCAATAGGAAAGTAGTAGCGCTCGTTCAAACACATCGGATTATTTCATCTGTACTAAGATAACTGCCCTGTTTAATTTTCTTTCCAGCGTTTCTTTAAAGTGCGCGATAATTAAAAAAAGGCCTCGTGACTGCCGGCTAACGCGGCTAAAACACCTATATATAAAAAGTAGCGCCAACCACTTCCCTCCTCCTCCGTTCCACTATCGCGCTCGGCGCGGCCAGCGCGATCGAGGCGCGATATCGACAGTGGCGCCGCCTTCGTCGGGCCTACCGTGGCAGACAACAGCTAACTCGCTACCAGAGGAAATCCGCGGAAAACTTCAATCGCGCCCACGGTGTAATATACAGGGTGTTTCATTTTAGCTGCACCAAATTTTTAAAAATTGCCTGTGGCAGATAGCACAATTATAATCCTTGATCTAAACTACTGGATGAGGCGGCCGTTACTTCCACGAGAAATCAAAACGCCTATTTGAATAATTAACATATTTACGCTAATTAACTTTTTGATTAATTATTTTACGGCACATAATTCAATCTACGAATTATAGCTGCTGAGTTCGCAAGGCGTATCCACTTGGAACGAATTCTCAGGACTGAACCAGTTTCCAGATATTAATTTTCAAAGTGTCCGACGAAATGCATGGGCGTTCCAGTTAACTTGGTGTTTCGATGCATAAAACAGCGTTTTCCTCAAAAAGTTAACTGGAACGCCCATACATTTTGTCGGATACGTTAAAAATTATTATCTCGAAACTGGTTCAGTCCTGAGAATTCGTTCCAAGTGGATACGCCTTGCGAACGCAGTGGCTATAATTCGTAGATTGAAAGATGTGCTGTAAAATCATTAATTAAAAAGTTAACTAGCGTAATTATGTTAATTATTCAATTAGGCGTTTTGATTTCTCGTGGAAGTAATGGCCGCCTCATCGAGTAGTTTAGATCAATGATTATAATTGTGCTATCTGCCACAGGCAATTTTTAAAAATTTGGTGAAGCTAAAATGAAACACCCTGTATATACTCTTTAGGTGGGGACACTTCTCGGCTTGCTTGCTAGACGCGATCGATCAGATAAAGTAGCAAGGGCGCGCGTCTATCGGGGCGGTGACGGCAGCGGATACCTATCGGCGGAACGACGTAACTTCAGTTAGAACGCAGGCGAGAACGTGCACCGACAACGAACGCGCGCATGTCCTCTCCCCGGTGACCTACTTTCGTGCGTCACTCAATCATTTCGGATTACCCGCGAACCGCCGGTTGCTATAACAACGGCAGATTAAACAAACAAACAAAACTTTCTGTGTTGAAGTCGCGTCGTACTGCCGATAGGTATCCGCTGCCGTCACCGGGCCGATCGGCGCGCGCCTTTGCTACTTTATCTGGTCGATCGAGTCTGGCGAGTGTCCTCACCTAAAGAGTATATATCTTACACCGTGATCGCGCCCGGCGGAGAAGTTTTTGAGGCGCGATTTTGCTTCGTCAATCAATAACTGGCCTTATTAATGCCGTTTTGGAAGTAGCAACGCGATAATGCGAGACAGCGCAAATACCAAGTGTGCAGCAAGCGTTTGCGCTCGCCGGATGGTAAACAAAAAAAAGTTGTCGCAGTTTCACCTGAAAGGCGAAGCATCAATTGCGATAGCAAATTTGTAGAGAGCTAACGGAGTAATGATATTAGCTTTATCAGCTGTATAAACTTAGACATGCAGCAGCACCAGCAACACGCAGAACTGTTGTCGACGCCGTCGGCGTTTTGCCCGCGTTCGCTCAAAATGCGTGCTGCGTTGGTGACTGTTGCCGGATCCTCTGATATAAATAGGCACTTGGTGCCGCAGCTAAACGTCGCCTCCCTTCCCTCCCCCTCTCCCTCCTCCCCCACGGCCTCTCGCGCGTCGGATGGCGCTGAGCCGTGCTCCCTCAAGGGCTGCAGAAGATAGCGCCAACCTTTCCCTTTCCCTCAAGAACCACTTATCGCGCGTCGGAGGAACGCGCGTTTGCTCTGCATATATGGTGATTGTAAAGGAGGAAAGAGACGCCTACTTCTGCAGCCCTTAAGGGAGCACGGCGCAGAACGCGCGTTTGTTCTCCGCCGTGCGTTCACTCCCCGTGAAAGCGCGCGCCCCTCGCACGCTTTCACTCGCACATACAGCGTTCGGCGCGCGGCGACGATTTCATCTCCATTGGCGTCATACGGAACCTCACGGCGACGGCGACGGCAGAAATCTGCTTTTGAGTGTCCATATAATTGCTATCGCAATAAAAAGCCTTTTGCCCTCCCCTTGTCGGCTGCGGCAACTGAACGCGCAGCAGCATGCCATCACCATGAAGTTCTTGCCCCTAACACGTTTGATCCGTTTGTGTATTAAGCACTTTCGTCGCACAGGCCTGAGAATGGCGGTCGGAGCTCGCTGGAAAGAAAAAAAAGACATACAAAAGCGCAACGCGTGCTTCCATGTGAGCGGAGGAGGCTGGGGCGAGAGGTGGCGGCGAAGAGGAAACGCCCGGGTGAGCGGGGTGGCGGCAAGATCTAAGAATGGCGCTACTTTTTATATATAGGGGTTTTAAACGCGCCGCGTCTTTAGTGCCATCAAATGTAAGTTGAACGAACTAGCAGAGGGTGCTCTGCGCACAGAGGTCGATTCAACAGGCTGTCGATGACTGCTATCATGGTTTTATTGCGATAGCAATTATATGGACACTCCAAAGCAGATTTCTGCCGTCGGCGTCGCCGTCGCCGTCGCCGTCGCCGTGAGGTTCCGTATGACGTCAATGGAGATGAAATCGTCGCCGCGCGCCGCCGAACGCTGTATGTGCGAGTGAAAGGGCGCGAGGGACGCGCGCTTTCACGGGGAATGAACGCACGGCGGAGAACAAACGCGCGTTCTGTGCCGTGCTCCATTAAGGGCTGCAGAAGTAGGCGTCTCTTTCCTCCTTTACAATCACCATATATGTAGAGCAAACGCGCCTTCTTATGACGCACAAAAGGCCGTGGGGGGGGGGGGGGGGCAGGGAAGGGAGGCGACGTTTAGCTGCGGCACCAAGTGCCTATTTATATCAGAGGCTCCGGCAACAGTCACCAACGCCGCACGCATTTTGTGCGAACGCGGGCAAAACGCCGACGGCGTCGACAACAGTGCTGTGTGTTGCCGGTGCTGCTGCATGTCCAAGTTTGTACAGCGGATAAAACTACTATCCTTACTCCGTATAGCTCTCTACTAAGTTGCTATCGCAATTGATGCTTCGCCTTTCGGGTGAAACTGCGACAACTTTTTTATCTCTGTCGTTCATCACACAGTCACGCTGTCCCCTTCCATCATGTTTCTTCATTGGTAGGAAAAGAAAAGAAAAAGTGCCTGCGTTGCGACAAATGCTACCTCCAGTCCTGTATCGCAATCGCACGTCACGGCCGCTTTTTCGTAGAAATTTTTATTGCGATAGCAATTATATGGACACTCAAAAGCAGATTTCTGCCGTCGGCGTCGCCGTCGCCGTCGCCGTGAGGTTCCGTATGACGTCAATGGAGATGAAATCGTCGCCGCGCGCCGCCGGACGCTGTATGTGCGAGTGAAAGGGCGCGAGGGACGCGCTATTTCACGGGGAGTGAACACACGGCGGAGAACAAACGCGCGTTCTGCGCCGTGCTTCCTTAAGGGCTGCAGAAGTAGGCGTCTCTTTCCTCCTTTACAATCACCATATATGTATAGCAAACGCGCCTTCTTCCGAAGCGCGAGAGGCCGTGGGGGAGGGGGGAGGGGGAGGGAAGGGAGGCGACGTTTAGCTGCGGCACCAAGTGCCTATTTATATCAGAGGCTCCCGCAACAGTCACCAACGCCGCACGCATTTTGAGCGAACGCGGGCAAAACGCCGACGGCGTCGACAACAGTTCTGCGCGTTGCCGGTGCTGCTGCATGTCCAAGTTTAGACAGCTGATAAAGCTAATATCATTACTCCGTATAGCTCTCCACAAATTTGCTATCGCAATTGATGCTTCGTCTTTCAGGTGAAACTGAAAGGCGAAACTTCGCCTTTCAGGTACGCCCTTTGCCACTTAACGTCCACCACAGTCACCGGCAGCCTGTTCAATCCACCTCTGTGCTCGGAGCAGCCTTTGCTAATTCGTTCAACTTACATTAGAAGGCACTAAAAGCGCTGCGCGTTAGCCGGCAGTCACGGGGTATTTTAAAAATGTCGCGCACTTGAAAGAAACGCTGGAAAAAAAATTAAACAGGGCTGTTATCTTAGAACCGATGAAATAATCCGATGTTTCTGAACAAGCGCTTCTACTTTTCTACTGTATATTTTTCGCTAGAGTTAATATTGAAAAAAAATTAGGTTATCTTTGTTAATTGCCCAGTAATTGGCGGACTGAAATAAATACAACGGCATGCTCCATACGGTTAAGACAAATACTGCGGCAATACGACACCTGTAGCGCCTATGTTTCTTTTTTTATTTTATTCTTGGTCCAAGTTAGCTGAAACAACCTGTACAGCACATATAGAAAACAGGGGCACCTTCTTTGGGAACTTTCGGCTGCTCAATACCTGGTACATAACAGTTCGTTTCAAGCTTGCAAGAAGCCCGCGAAAAGTGCCCTGCGGCTAGTCGCGCGGCACATTTTTGCGGTGCGCGATTGTTCACGATTGTATATATATATATATATATATATATATATATATATATACATATATATACATGCATGTGTGTGTGTGTGTGTCACGTACCGCACAAGGACAGTGCGGTGCAATAGTGGTGAAGGAGGAAGACGAAGAATAAAGGCAGTGTTAGGGCGACCATGTTGTTCTACGTCCGCAACCTCCTGCTCGCGTCACACAAGTCAACAGGATGAACACCTGGCAGCCACCTCATCAGCCGCACATCGGCATAGACGTATTCCAAGCCACGCTCTGAAACCTCTGCGAACAGATCGCTCAAACAGACCAGCATCATGACTGCATCACCGCAAGCCCTGGACATACCCAAGTACACCGAATCAGTGCACGATGAGCCCGTGGAAGACAGGTTCTGCTCTAGAGCACTGCACTGGCCCGGCCGGGCCGTCCGAAGCGTTTGTCGGCGGGCTTGGGCCGGGCCCGGGCTTAAAGACGAGGGCCCGGGCCGATCTCGGGCTTGAGGCCGCAGGCCCGGGCCGGACTAGGGCTTGAAGCCACAGGCCCGGGCCAGACTCGGGCCTGCTCACTGAAGGGCCCTTCGAGCACACGCGATGGTTATGCATTGCATCGTTGAATGCATCCTGTGCCATGCGGAAGTGACACGTACAAGATGACAGTCATCATCATCATAAGCTCATATTTATGTCCACTGCAGGACGAAGGCCTCTCCCTGCGATCTCCAATTAACCCTGTCTTGCACTAGCTAATTCCAATTTACGCCTGCGAATTTCTTCACTTCATCACCCCACCTAGTTTTCTGCCGTCCATGACTGCGCTTCCCTACTCTTGGTATCCATTCTGTAGCTCTAATGGTCCATCCGTTATCTATCCTACGCATTACATGGCTTGCCCAGCTCCATTTTTTAGCTAAATGTCAACTAGAATATCAGTTATACCCGTTTGTTCTCTGATACACACCGAACTCTTCTTGACTGTATGTCTTATCAGATGACTGTATATCTTACCAAAGAAAATAGTAAAACAGATGAAATGATCATTTTTAACAGTGGAGGTGTTTCCGCCGCGCGTAATGTGTCTGCTGAATCCAAAAATGTGGCCCGATCCTGGCAGCATTGCAGAAAGGGTCCAAGCGCAATGGCGCATACACCCGTGAACTAGCGAAGCTGAGCCTGGATAAGTCTAGCTAAGAATGGTGGGGACTACTTAAACTTAGTTAGTCATTCATAGGCAATTGATAGCCAATCAATAGCTAGTCAGTAATCGATCAATAATCAATAAATTCCCGAAAATGCTGGGGATGACTTGGTAGTGCTTAGCCTAGCCCAAATACGTGGCCAATACCTTACGATAGCCAATCAATAGCTAATCGATAATCGATGAATAATCAATAAATTCGAATAACTTGGTAGTGCTTAGCCTAGCCCACACACGTGGCCAATATCTTGCGATAGACAATCGATAGCCAATCAATAGCTAATAAATAATCAATAAATTCATCATCAATAAATCATCAGCCTATTTTATGTCCTCTGCAGGACGGAGGCCTCTCCCTGCGATCTCCAATTACCCCTGTCTTGCGCTAGCGTATTCCAACTCGCGCTTGCAAATTTCCTAACTTATCATCCCATCTGGTTTTCTGCCGACCTCGACTGCGCCTCCCTTCTCTTGGACCCCGTAGGGGCGTCTGCGTCAGCAGGCGTTTGGTGAGTTGCGACACCACGTACCCGAGCACATGAGGGCCGGACCCTCCCAAGCTTAATCGTGCGTGGCTTAGCCGTGTCCGAGGAAAAGGGGATCCTGGAGGTTGAGCCGAAGCTGGGTGTTCGGACCTTTATGGCCCCCCAGCGGAGGCAACACACCTCTTTGGCCTCGGCTTCACGTAGACGGCACCCCCGGACTGACCCACCCGGGGGAAATCGGTAGTTGCCTTTTCCTGTCTCTCTCTCTACCCTCATCTTCGTCTTTCCCTTCCACTTTTAATCTTTCCTGTCCTCTCACTTTCCATTCACTTCGACTTTTCCTGGCGGCAAGGGTTAGCCTGGTGTGGCTGTCCTACCTTGGGTATACCATATTGGGTTATAGTAACGGCATACTGCTGGCGCTGTGCAGACCTTTTTCATGTTCTGCCACGCCCCCTTGTTGGGCTCCGTGGTGGGTGGCAGACGCCGTTGCAGAATGAATAATTTCTTTCCATGGGATCCTCAAACCTCTTTTCTACCGATCGTGCCTCGAAAAGGGTACACACCGACGCAACCTCGCTATTCTGTCCAAAAACAAAGAAACTTTCCCGAAATTCCATGTCCTTCACTGTGAGCAGTCATCTACCAAAGCTAGAGCAATTCCCCCTTTCTTGTGGCCAAGTGCCTAAAAGAGACCATTGGAGCTGGTTATAAGGTAACAAAGATGTCAAGTGGAGGTTTGCTCCTCGAACTAAAAGACAAAGAACAATACAACAGACACGCACACCTCGTAGCCTTTGGTAACATCCCTGTTTCTGTAAGCGCACATCGAACAATGAACACAGTAAAAGGCGTAGTATCAGACGAATACCTAATGACATTGAATGAAGAAGAACTCTTGGATGGATGGAAGGACCAAGGGGTAATCCATGTGCAGCGCATCAAAATCAGACGTAATGACAACGGAATCCCAACAAAGCATTTAATACTCACTTTCAGTTTAACTACTTTACCCGAGACTCTTGAAACCGGCTACGTAAAACTTCATGTTCGACCATACATTCAGAACCCGCGACGTTGCTTCAAATGTCAAAGATTTGGTCACGCATCCCAGAGCTGCCGAGGGCAGCTTATGTGCGCAAAGTGTGGCACAACCGGTCTGACGATTGCAATAATGACGAGGTACATTGTGCTAACTGCGATGGCAGTCACCCTGCATACTCCAGAGCTTGTCCAGCCTGGAAGAAAGAAAAAGAAATAATTACTTTAAACGTGAAGGAGAACATAACATTCCGTGAAGCACGACAACGTATCTCCTCGTTATTCTTGCTCAAAACATCTTTCGCCGAAGTGGTGCAATGGGGGGCGGCACCACAACGGCCTCTGGCGGCATCCCGGACCACGCCTAGCGTGCCGAGGCCAACGCCACCCGCCCCTAAGGTGGGAGCAGCCAACGCTGCCCTGCCATCTCTCAAACTGTCCACACCAGTTGCCTCTACAAGCTCCGGCAGCAGCCAGGGCACCGCAGAGACCACAGGGGTCCTGTCGACGTCCAGTCCGGTGGGGACGAAGACTTCGTCGCTCGAGATGAAGTATACGCGACGCACACATCTGTCTCTGGAGCGGGTGTCCAGTGCCTCTCAAGAGGCTATGGACACCAGTCCAAGCCAAACGGCGCTAGTAGCGTCGATGGAGCGGCGAGGTTCCCTTGACCGCTCCAAAAAAGACAAAACACCCATTACAGGGCCTAACAAAGGCTCTGTAAAGTAAGTCACTCTCCTCCCTTTTGAGACACGCAGCACATTTTTTTTCTCAACATGGACAACATCATACAGTGGAATATTAGAGGACTACTAAGAAACATAGATGACGTCCAAGAAATTCTCTGTAAGTTTAATCCTAAAGTGCTGTGTGTGCAAGAAACACACCTAACTTCCAAGCATACCAATTTCCTCCGACAAAACATGATTTTCCGAAAAGACCGCGAGGATGCTGTTGCATCATCTACGGTGTAGCTATCATTGCTGATAGAGGTGTAGCGTGTCAGCATTTGAAGCTCCACACGGCCCTTGAGGCAGTGGCCGTTCGAGCCGTACTTTTAAACAAAATCATTACCATCTGTTCCCTGTACATACCACCACAGTATCAGCTTCACAGACGCGACTTAGAATCATTAATAGACGACCTCCCAGAGCCCTATCTGATTCTTGGTGATTTTAATGTACACGGTAGTTTGTGGGGCGATTCACGTTGTGATGCGCGAGGTCGCGTTATTGAACAGCTCCTTTTTTCCTCTGGAGCATGTCTCTTGAATACGAAGGAGCCCACGTATTTTAACCTGGCTAACAAGTCATACTCTGCCATAGATCTTAGCATTTTATCGCCGACGCTTTTACCGTATTTTAAATGGAATGTGCTTAATAACCCGTATGGGAGTGACCACTTCCCAATAATCCTGAGTACGCCGAAACAAGATCAGCTTCCCCCGCAGGTCCCTCGGTGGAAGGTTGACTCAGCCGATTGTGAACGGTACCGAACTCTTACTCACATGACGTGGGCTGAGATGTCCGGTCTAACCATAGATGATGCTGTTAAATATTTTACAGCTTTCATACTTGATGCCGCCTGTAAATGTATTACTGAAGCGAGCTGCAGGCTCCAAGCGGCGTGTTCCCTGGTGGAACGATGCATGTAGGCAAGCACGGAGGAACCAGAACAAAGCGTGGGCGCTGCTTCGCGAATCTCCAACAGCAGAAAACCTGGAAAACTTTAAGCTTGTCAAATCGCAGGCAAGGAGAACGCGCCGATAAGCAAGACGAGAGAGTTGGGCAAAGTTTATATCAAGCATCAACTCGTACACAGACGAAAGGAAAATATGGAATAGAGTGAAGAAAGTTAACGGGCAACAAACGTATTCCCTGCCTTTAGTAAACAGCCACGGAGAAAGCCTGGAAGACCAAGCAAACTTTCTCGGTGCTCATTTTGAACACATATCGAGCTCCTCACACTACTCCGGAACCTTCCTAAATTACAAAACGCGAATAGAACAACAAAAGCTAGAAAGAAATGTGCAGGAAGTGAGGCGTACAACAAACCATTCTGCATAGCAGAACTGTAGGCAGCACTGAACTGTTGCAATACATCCGCCCCAGGTTCCGACCGCATAATGTATGACATGTTGAAACAACTACCCTCCGAACACAAAAGACCCTCCTTTCCCTTTACAACGTTATATGGTTTTCCGGCGAGATCCCCTCTGTTTGGAATGAGGCTATTATAATTCCAATTCTGAAGCATGGAAAGGATCCTTCCTCTGTATCAAGTTACAGACCTATAGCGTTAACAAGCTGCCTCTGCAAAGTATTTGAAAAAATGATTAACTGTCGCTTACTACACTTCCTCGAATCAAAGAAATTGCTCGACCCATACCAGTGCGGATTTCGGGAGGGCCGATCCACCAGTGACCACCTCATACGTATCGAGGCACGTATCCGTGAAGCTTTTGTTGATAAGCAGTTTTTCTTATCTGTATTCCTTGATATGGAGAAAGCCTATGATACTACCTGGCGGTTTGGGATATTGAGAGACCTCACACACTTAGGTATACGCGGTAATATGCTCAATGTTATCGAATGTTATCTGTCTAATCGCGCATTCCGTGTTCGAGTGGGCAACGTGTTGTCACGGAAATTTGTACAGGAAACTGGAGTGCCGCAGGGCGGGGTGCTCAGCTGCACGCTCTTTATAGTAAAAATGAATTCCCTTCGCCTATACATACCCCGTAACATCTTCTATTCAACATATGTGGACGATGTGTAGATCGGATTCCAATCATGTTCTCTCGCAATGTGTGAGCGACAGGTCCAGCTTGGTCTCAATAAGGTCTCCAAATGGGCTGATGAGAACGGGTTCAGACTGAACCCACAAAAAAAGCGCCTGTGTAGTTTTCTCTAGAAAAAGAGGCCTGCACCCTGATCCTGAAATTGTGTTGCGTGGTGAGCGTCTGCCTGTAAACAGGGAACATAAATTTTTAGGCATAATTTTAGACGCAAAATTAACCTTTGTACAGCACATAAAGTATATTAAAAACAAATGTATAAAAACAATGAATATCTTAAAGGTGCTGTCACGCACAAGCTGGGGTAGTGATAGAAAATGTCTTATGAACTTGTACAAAAGCCTCGTACGCACACGACTAGACTATGGACCCATAGTTTACCAGTCGGCTACTCCAACTGTTTAGAAGATGCTGGACCCTGTCCACCACTTAGGCATTCGCCTGTACACAGGCGCCTTTAGAACAAGCCCAGTGGAAAGCCTTTACGTTGAATCGGATGAGTGGTCACTTCATCTGCAGAGAACATATTCGTCTTTCATCTATTTTCTGAGAGTGAACGCAAACAGTGAGCAGCCCGCGTATTCCACCATAAATGATTTGTCCAGTTCTCAACTATTCTGCAACCGGCCCAGAGTGGCACAGCCTTTCTCACTGCGTGTTAGAGACATAGCTGACGAAACAAGGGTTCCACTGTCTGAATACCACCTTATGCCCCCTGCTATACGGCCCCCGCCGTGGCAGTGGCAACTTATACACTGTGACACATCTTTCGTAGCTATTACAAAGCGCGCACCCGTCGCGCATATCCGAATGTACTTCCTCGAACTGCAGCACAAATACTGCTCTCCTGAATTTTTTACAGATGCATCGAAGTGTAATTCCGGCGTGTCTTACGCAGCGGTTGGTCCATCATTTTCGGATGCCGGTGTTCTGCATCCTAACACAAGTATTTTCACAGCAGAGGCCCATGCGATATTGGCCGCCGTTAAACACATTAAAGAATTTAATATCCCAAGGGCAGTTATATACACAGACTCTTTGAGCGTCGTAAACGCTTTGAAAACTGTGAAAAAATATAAAAATCCTGTAATTGCATCCCTTTACTCACTACTATGCGCCACGTATGCGTCCAAGCAACATATCGTGGTATGCTGGGTGCCGGGGCACCGAGAGATTGAAGGAAATGTATTGGCTGACCAGCTAGCCACATCCGTCCACGCGAACGTCGTCAACTCTTCCACGACTGTCCCTGTAATGGACCTCAAGCCCGCCCTAAAGAAAAAGCTCAGGGCTTACTGGCAGCGGTTGTGGGATAGAGAAACAGAAAATAAACTACACGTTATCAAACCGTATCTTGGCAACTGGCCGCCGGTATCAAAGAACCGCCGCACAGAAGTAACACTTTGCAGACTTAGGACACACATACAGTACACACGCTTACCTCTTGTCCGGTGGTGATCCACCCACGTGTGATGAATGTGGTGAGGCACTTACCGTGCTTCACGTCCTGCTGCAATGCACTGAATTAAACGCTAATAGGAAAAAGCACTTTCCATTACCACAACGACAGCAAATTCCACTTCACCCTCAAATGATCTTAGGTATAGAACCTCTCTTTAATTACCCATCCTTGTTCGAATTTTTAAAAGATGTACACAGGTTTTATGTTATAGCCCCAGGAAATCCGTAGCACGGCCTCCTAACAGAGGTTTCTGCTGCGGTAGCTGCATTACAGAAATCACCTGCCTCCCAGCCTTTGGGCTTTTCAAAGGCCTTAAGGAGGCATACGTGCTATTTCCATATTCTTGCATTTTAGCCTCATGATCACTTCTCATTCGTACTGCACCCATAGACCACTCCACATATCACTGTCATAATTTTATACTATATATCGTTTTACGCTTCTACGATAGCGATTGATTTTAGGCCACTTTACAGCCATGTTACATCCTATCATCGCAACTAATCAACCAGCGCTTAGCGCAGCATTATCCGTCATGGCGCTCTTTGGCCATACCTGGCCCTTGCGCCACAAAAAAACACATATCATCATCATCATCCCTTCTCTTGGTATCCATTCTGTAACCCTAATGGTCCACCGGTTATCCATCCTATGCATTACATGGCCTGCCCAGCTCCATTTCTTCCGCTTAATGTCAACTAGAATATCGGCTATCTCCGTTTGTTCTCTGATCCAGAACGCTCTCTTCCTGTATCTTAACGTTAGCCCTAAGATTTTTCGTTCCATCGCTCTTTGTGCGGTCCTTAGCTTGTTCTCGAGCGTCTTTGTTAACCTCCAATTTTCTGACCCATATGTTAGCACCGGTAGAATGCCGGTTAGCACCAGCGCACCAGTGCGCTGGTTAGCACCAGTGTCGATACCATTGCATTATTTTAGCGCTAAGGCCAGTTACTTTTGTGCTTCAATACATAAAACAGCGTCTTCCTCAATAAGTTAACTGGAACGCCCGTGCATTTCGTCGGACACTTTGAAAATTAATATCTCGAAACTGGTTCAGTCCTGAAAATTCATTCGAAGTCGATATGCCTTGCGAACTCAGCGGCTATAATTCGTAGATTGAAAGATGTGCCGTAAAATAATTAATTTAAAAGTTAATTAGCGTAATTATGGCAAATATTCAATTAGGCGTTTTGACCATCCATTAGGCCATCTATGTCAGAATTAGCTTGTAACTACATAAAGCAATTAGCCTATTTAGGGAATCGTCGCATTAATGCGAACACAAGAAATCCTGAGTTATGGCCAATTCCATACTTCAGAACACTCTATAAGCATCAGTCTTAATAGGTAGGTTAGTACATAGGTAGGTTAATACATAACCTACCATTCACTTTGAACAAATACAAAAATGTCGATAATTTCATTAAGAACTGAGGTCATATTTTGGTCGCTTATAATGTATCTGATTATTGTTCTGCCTTTGTGTATGGTTCTGAGTACATAATGTACATCCTGTTTCGTTTTCTTAGCAAATGTTAATCTTGTAAAATTCAGTTTCATGCTATGTTGTATAGCTGTTGTTGCGTTGTTTTGTATAGCTAGTATTGCTGGTGTAGTGTTGTTTAAAATGCATTCTGTTAAAACTTTTTTCAATTTTGTCAACTCGCCGTGACGGAAATAATCTTTGTCTTTCCGTTCATAGCTATTTCGTCTATGAGGAATTCCAGCGACAGCTGGAAATAAATGTGAATTATTGTGCATGTGCGCACACTGTTTGCTGTACTATTGCCTTGCCTGGCCTTTTGGGTCACGTCAAGCTGCATATGTAACTTTTAGTCCAAAATGACCGTCCATCATGTAAACTGGAGAATAAATTGATTTGATTTGATTTATTTCGTCGGACACTTTGCAAATTATTATCTCAAAACTGGTTTAGTCCTGAGAATTCCTTCCAAGTAGATACGCCTTGCGAAATTGGAGGCTATCATTCATAGATTCAAAGATGTGCCGTAAAATAATTAATAAAAAGTTAATTACCGTAATTATGTTAATTCCTCAATTAGGCGTTTTCATTTCTCGTGGAAGTATTGGCCGCCTCACGAGTAGTTTAGATCAAGGATTATAACTGTGCTATCTGCCACAGGTAATCTTTCAAAATTTGGTTAAGCTAAAATAAACCACCTTGTATATTTGCATGCTAAATGACATCATAGGACCATATCGTACAAATCAAGGTAAGTGCATGCGCACCAGCGCAAAAATAGCAGCACGGGCAATGGCCCGGATTGCTGATGTTCCCGTGGGAGAAACAAAGATTTCGGTCTTTTATTGCTTATATACTGCAGATGAGTAAACCTCGAGAAGGTGAGGCTGGCAGATACGGTACAATCTTTAAGTAAAAAAAGAATTTTTTCTTACAGGCGGGGCCTGGTCAAGCACACGCGGGCCCTAGCTAAGCTTAGTAATGAACTCCCGGGCCCGGGTCGGGCCCGGGCCAGTCTCGGTCATGTGCGTCCGGGCCCGGGCCGGGCTCGGGCTTTGTATTACCGGCCCGGGTTGGGCTGAGGCCTCGTAAAGCGGGTCCGGGCCGTGCTCGGGCCGAAAAATCAGGCCCGTGCAGTGCTCTATTCTGCTCCTTCGAGCTCCACGCAACCGCAGCATCATGGTCGGAACCGGGAGATGGTTGCAAACTTCAATGACTACGTCACCGGTGAAACATTTTGCTTCTACCTTACGCACATCTTTGAAAATAACGAATCGTGGGAGAAAATTAAAGAACAGATGATCAGTCGATTTAAAGTATACACTGCAGACCACCTCATTACCCAACACCTGGAGAAATCGCAACTGGGCCGCCGTAGTCACCCGCAGTGTCCACGTAGCAATCATCATCAGTGCCAACCAAAGCCACCCATGACTTGATCATCGACAAGTTTCTCATGTAGAGATCCTCCCAAAAAGACGAAAGAAAATCGCACGCCTACCGTGATTTCACCACGTACAATGGACACAGTAAAGAATCCGTTCGCTGAGCGATATCCAAGTCGCTTCGCGTCAAGACCAAACGTTCCACCAGGTTTCAGTGCCATGCAAGAATCACGAATATGTGCGTCTTCATCATGCTATCATACTCCTGCCACCACGAATGCACCAGATGCGTTTACGGCGTCTTATACTTGCGACCCGCCGCCTGGTTTCAAGTCACGCCAGCGAACTGCTTCGTTCGCGCGTGGCACCTCCAATTTTCCAGAGTCGGATCTTCACTGGAAGCGCATACTGAAGGCACGTCTACAACAACATCATCCAATGATAGAGCATCCAGGATCCCCAGCTGCACTAATTCAGACTATGGTACCGTTCACACCAGTCAAGCAAAGAGCGCTGCTATTACTTCCAGCGGTGACACGAAGCAGACTGCCTTCCCCCCAAGAGTACAGAAGGAAACCACCACGAGCTTGTGCTCCTTTCACAAGGAAAACAATTCGCTTTCGACAGCAGCGGATGAGCCACGTTCGTTAGAAGACCAAGCGACATCGCAACACATAATCTTTCTTTCGCGTTCAACACCACAACGAGCCGTGGCTCTCTGCAGAAGCGTCGCAGGCGCCTAGCGTCGCACCTTGCCATATGACAGTAGCGCCCACTCATTATGGAGTCGCAGCAGCCGCAGAGGAGCCTTCTATGAAACCTGACACAATGCTTTCGCCACCAGACAAGTCTCCCACAAGCGAGCAATGCACCAGCTACCCACAGATTACCACTTCGATTTGCAAAACAAATTAAAGGCCAGATCTGCAGCAAAGACTACCTCAGCAGCTCCTGCAAAAACATCAAAAAGATCAACATCAACTCCATCAACAACTTCAGCGACCCCGACGACGGCTTCGACATAAACGACAACGAAGAGCCTCACCGAAAACACAAATACATCAACCAAAAAGATAGGAACGCACAAGCCAACTAAAACCACGGTGAACCCAAGTAGGTCATGTCCCAAGAAGAGAACATCAACAAGGACCTTTACAACATAACCAGTCAAGGCTGCGCGTAAAGCGGGGACAACTGCACCCACACTGAATGCGACAGTGAAACAGAATGGTATGATTTCCTGGCCTCATAAGCCTCGACCAACAAGCCGTAATTTCAGGAGCCGCACAACTCCAAGCATCAGAAAAAAGACGACTCGCGCACCAGCGGTACACCTCACGTGAGCGCACTATCGTAAAGAAAACTCGCAACGTGCATCTCTTCATCTGCACTAATTTCAAGAACAACCATCGCTCCTGCTAATTCAATGCACTTGAACTGTATGAACTTGCATCAGGCGCTCAGCGCATACTACGATCAGTGTTCACGAGCTACGGCACATGCAGACGTCGTCCGGTGCGAAACAGTCAGGCTCGTCCACCAGAGCTATGTGTCAAGTAACCGGATGGTCAAACCTTTCTTTGAAGTTGGCAAGGGTTAAAGAGCCATCGTGGACTAACGCAGAATCTCACGCTTTTCATTCATCCGCCCTTGAAACTGCGACTCTCTCGGGGGGAGGGGAAGCCTGTGACCTACCGCACAAGAACGGTGCGGTGCAATAGTGGTGAAGGAGGAAGACGAAGAATAAAGGCAGTGTTCGGGCGACCATGTTGTTCTACGTCCGCAACCTCCTGCTCGCGTCACATATATATATATATATATATATATATATTGTTACGAGCACTGGGCAAACGGTTTTGTTTAGGCGTTCAACAGCAGGAACAGCAGGCTACGAACAGCATGAATGGACGCTGCACAGTCATCGTTCTACCACGTACCCCAGCACATGAGCACACCACGTACCCGAGCACATGAGGGTTGGACCATCCCGCGTGTAGGTGTGCGCGGCATTCTAAAGGAGCATTCTAACGATGTGCTTAAGTAACGCCTTAAAGAAATCCTTCCAACATCCAGTTAACGCAAGTTTCATGCAACAAGCAAAAGGTCTTTGCGACTCTGGTTATCCAAATCATATCACTGTCAGTAGCGGAATAACTGCTAAAGAAGATTCGATCAACACGAAGACATGCCAGCGTGCCACAATACAGATATGACAAGGTTAACAGAGACATCATGCATCCATCGACTGTTGCACCACCACAAGAAAATTGCAGAACGTGGTAATATTATCGCGTTACTTTTAGCACTAAACTTCCTCTTTCTGGGGTTTTACGTGCCAAACCCAGTTCTGATTATGAGGAACGCCGTAGTGGAGGGCTCCGGATTAATTTTGACTACCTGGGATTCTTTAACGTCCACTACAACGCAAGCACACGGGCGTTTTTGCATTTCGCCTCCATCGAAGTGAGGCCGCCGCGGCCGGGATTCGAACCCGCGATCTCATGCTCGGCAGCGCAACGTTTTAGCACTAAACAAGTTAAACACTATTTGCAGGAAGACCAGAGCAGGGCGCAAAAAAGAAACAAGCTGTGAAAGAAACATAGGACAAGGTATGTGGGGTGTAAGACAGGTGTCGTTCACCGCATTCCACCGACATGTGGAGCTAGTTGAATCGGCCAGACTAGCAATAACCTCTTTAACAATACTGGGATCTGGGTGAAAGCATGAACGAGTTGACCATGCTTATTATTGAAGCATATTACATAACCATGTATGGTGACGCGTGCATCTGCGAACCATCAATCATATTGCCACGTGTCTAGTTCGGCAGTGACGACGACATATAAAAGACATATCGGCATTTATGAAAAACATAAGCAAGAAGAAGAAGCAGTGACTTGCGCGTGGTATTAAAAACCGTCCGTTCTTGGTACTGCCTCTGCTGGCAAGTGCGTTTCGTTTGTCCCTCGAGCTTCCGACGTCGCGACACTGGTGGAGGTGCTGGCTACCTGATGCTCGGGACGCCTGCTCGGACCCGTACACGCAGTCCCGAGAATCAACCTCTCGTCATTACTCCAGTGCACCGATTCAGCCGCCGCCTGTTAGGCCTGAGCCCCGAATTCACCAGGGTTCCAGCTCCGACCACCATGGAAACTCCTACATCGGCGAATCTTGCTCCTTCACAGATGACGACAAGCCCTTCCCAGGTGACTCTTCAGCATCCTCGTGTTCCGAACATCTTTCGTGGCGTGCATATATGAAGAGGATGAGGACTGACTTGATCAGTGTGAGAGGGTTGCTAACGTCAATGCATGGAGCGCAGAACAAAAACTTAGGCACGCGTATTTCGCACTAGAAGACAGTGAGCGCACGTGGTTCCAGAACCGGGAAGCGTGCTTCCAAACGTGGAACGACTTTCGACGTCAACTACTGGATACGTTCTCCTGTTCCGACCGGCGGGATTACGCGCAACAGCTAATCGAAGCGCGCTTTCAGAAACCCAACGAAAGCGTCGCAATGTATGCTGAGGATATGACCCATCTATTTCGCCGAGCTGACCCCAATATGCCCGAGACAGAAAGTGCACCATCTCATGCGCGGAATTCAGGAACAATTGTTCGCAGGCCTGGTGCGAAACCCACCAACCACGGTAGACGAATTCATCAAGGAGGCCACTATATACTAGCGAGCACTTCAGCAACGGTGCCGCCACATTGACTGCCTGTCCAATACCACACAGATGAGTGACGCCGCTCAGAGTGCCACCACTAGCGAAAGCTCCCTGCGAGAGCTGATTCGCAGAATACTGCGTGAGGAACTACAAACCCTGGTTGCTCCTTCTAACGAGCCAGCAGTTGCTTCTGTTGCCGAAGTCGTCCGCCAGGAGCTGCGGCAAGCCTTCTCATCGCCCACGCCGTGCCCGGAATCACGCCCGTTCAGCTATGCCGATGTCGTTCATCGTCCTCCCCCTCCACCGCCGACCACGCCGTTCCATTCGTGGCCTGTTACCACTCCATCGTGGTAGCGGGAGCCTGGGAGACGACCACCAGCTCGCCGAACTGACTTGTGGCGCACTGCCGACCGTCGGCCACTCGGCTTCTACTGTGGGGAACCGGGCCACATTGCCCGTTACTGCGCTCATCGAGACGTCGCGTTTGGAGGCTTTCCACGTTCAGTTTCCCCGCGCTTTGAATACCGCCGTGCCCTGGACGAGGGTTACTCACCGACCACCCAAGCCGCTTCGCCACGTCGTCGTTGGCAGTCCCCGTCACCTCAACGCTCCGCTTCCCCCAACCGTCCCAGTTTCGCAGACGTCGTCAGAGGCCATTCCCCCAGTCCTCACCGGGGAAACTAACGGCCGCGACCTCCGGGGGAAGGTTGCCAACTGTCGAGACGCCGAAAAGACCCCCCAACCGCCGCAACAAGACGACATGACGACGACGAGTAATGCCGACGAATGTGTTCGCGCCAACCTCTGCCTTTTTTTGACGAACATCCCTCAACAGCCCTTGTGGACACCGGTGCTGATTTCTCGATTATGCGTCAACAGCTGGTTGACCACCTTAAAAAGGTGAAAACACCATGGGCAGGGCCATACATAAGAAGTGCCGGGGGTCAGCTAAGGACGCCAACGGGTAAATGTACCGCCAGACGCCGTATCGGTGATTCCAGCTTTGTTGCGATGTTCGTTATTCTCCCCGAGTGCTGCAAAGAACTCATCTTGTGGATGGATTTTCTGCGGGATTGTGGAGCTATTATAAACATCCCGGAGCGTTTGGTCACATTTTCAGCGAACCCAGATGCAGACTGCAACTATGATAGACAGCACAGGCGTTTACGACTAGCCGAGGACGTGACGATGCCACCGCGAACCTACTGCCTTGTGTCTGTTTCTACCGAGAGTCCTTACCACGGTGATGTGATAGCGGAACAAATCAACGTATTATTGCTCACACAAGGCGTTTCCATTGCACGGGGCATTCTGGCTTTAAATCGTAGGCATGCAGCAGTGCTCCTTACGAACTTTAGCAACGAACGCCACCACGTCCCGAAAGGCACTGCAGTTGCGTGCTGTGATAATATAGTACAAGTAAAGGACTGCTTCGCTGTGCACGACCAAGGCACATGAGTGACAAGACCATTCCGGCCCCGACAACATTGTCGGTCGACGTTCGCTCCACCCTGTTGCCCGCTGAGAGGGAGCGCCTACTGGAAATAATGCAGCAGTTTGAGGATTGCTTTTCGTATACGTCCAAGGTCAAGCAAACACCACTGACCAAGCATCGGATAATTACGGACGATGCCACGAGACCAATTCGACAGAACCCCTACCGTGTGGCCCCGAAGTAACGCGAAGAAATACAAAAGCACGTGAAGAAAATGCTCGAGGATGATGTGATACAGCCTTCGAAGAGTCCTTGGGCGTCCCCAGTGGTGTTGGTCAAGAAAAAAGACGGCAGTTTACGCTTCTGTATTCACTACCGCAAGTTAAATCAGGTAACAAATAAAGACGTCTATCCGTTACCGCGCATCGACGATTCACTCGACAGGTTGCGCCACGCACGTTATTTTTCCTGCACGGACCTACGCAGCGGGTATTGGCAAATAGAAGTCGATGAGCGCGATCGGGAGGAAACTGCCTTCGTGACACCCGACGGTCTCTACGAATTTAAGGTGCTACCTTTCGGTTTGTGTACAGCGCCAGCCACTTTTCAGCGTCTAATGGACACCGTACTTTCAGGTCTAAAGTGGCAAACGTGCTTGGTATACCTCGACGATGTGATCGTTTTTTCGGCTACATTTGAAGAGCATCTAACCCGGCTATAGGCTGTTCTCCAAGCCGTGCGCTTTGCTGGCCTCACGTTAAAGCCTAAAAAATGTCATTTTGGCTTTAACGAACTCCAATTCCTGGGCCACGCCGTCAATAGCGAAGGTGTCCGGCCTGACCCAGACAAAATAGACGCTGTTACAAAATTTCCCACACCATCTAACAGGAAGGCAGTGAGACGCTTCTTGGTCCTGTGCGCCTATTATCGCCGGTTTATTGCGGAATTTTCACGTATTGCCTCACCGTTGACGCGACTAACACGAGAAGATGTTCCCTTCCCTTTGTTTGGGGCGAACGCGAGCAAATGGCCTTTAACGAATTACCTCAGCGTCTGCAAATGCCCCCAGTTCTGGCACACTTTGACCAGGACGCCCCGACAGCACTTCATAACGACGCGAGCAATGTAGGTCTGGGTGCCGTGATGGTGGAATGGCAAGATGGCTCCGAGAAAGTGATAGCCTACGCCAGCAGAACTCTTTCGCGATCAGAAGAAAACTATTCCACTACGGAGAAAGAATGCCTCGCCGTTGTGTGGGCTGTTATTAAATTTCGCCCTTATTTGTATGGTCGCTCATTCACCGTCGTCAGCGACCACCATTCTCTGTGTTGGCTAATTTAAAAGACACCTGCGGTCGATTGGCGCACTGGAGCCTCAGGCTTCAGGAGTTCAACATGACCGTCGTATACAGGTCAGGGAAAAAGCATACCGACGTCGACTGCCTGTCTCGGTCACCTATACAGCCTTCTATCACCGAGGATCAGGACACAGACGCTGCATTCTTGGGAGTCCTCGATACATTTACCATTTCCCAGCAGCAGCGCGACGACCCAGAACTGCTTCCGCTTATTGATTTCTTGGAAGGCCGAGGCAAAGACGTGCCTCGACTGTTTGGACGCAGTCTGTCATTTTGTTTGAAGGACAATGTTCTCTATAAGAAGAACTTTTCTCCGACGGGCAGCACCTACTTACTGGTCGTACCTGCTTCGCTTCGCAATGAAGTTCTCCCCGCGTGTCATGATGAGGCCACCTCAGGTCATTTGGGTTCCATGGTTATTGTCCCGACTGCGGCGGAAGTATTATTGGCCGAAGCTCCCAACCGATGTTAAACATCATGTACGCACTTGTCCTGACTGCCGAAGACGCAAAGCACCATCCGACAAGCCATCTGGTGTCCTACATCCTGTAGAGGTACCAGGAACGCCGTTTGCCAAAATTGGCATATATTTTCTTGGACCGTTTCCAACTTCAACTACAGGGAACAGGTGGATTATTGTGGCCACTGACTACCTTACCCGTTATGCGGAGACAAAAACTACCCAGCGCGGAACAGCATCTGAAGCAGCTCGATTTTTCGTCGAAAACGTCATGCTTAGGCACGGTGCCCCAGCGGTTGTAATTACTGACAGAGGAACCGCCTTCACGGCCGACCTTTTAGAAGCAGTTCTCACACTCAGCCGCACAGCCCACCGGAAAACGACAGCCTATCATCCACAGATGAGTGGACTCACGGAGCGTTTGAACAAGACACTCGCAGACATGTTTTTCATGTATGTCGACGTGGACCATAAGAACTGGGACGAGATTTTGCCTTAACACCGCTCAACAGGAAACGACTCGTATGACACCATTCAGCTTGGTACACGGTCGCGAAGCCGCGACCACTTTGGATGCAATGCTGCCGCACGAGTGCGACGATATCCATGCCGATGCTGAAGAATTTGGTCAACGTGCCGAAGAAGCCAGACAGCTTGCACGTGTACGCACCTCCACCACCCATTCGGCGTAGGGGACTTTCAGAAAAGCTACTAAGGCAATAGTTTCGTCCATACACAGTTACCCGACGACTGAACGACGTGAATTACGAGGTCATGCCCGATGGTGAAGCTTCTTCGCGGTGCCCCAAGCAACCCCACGAAGTGGTGCATGTGGTGCGCATGAAGCCGTACTTTTCCATGTGACTCGCGTTTTAGTGTCTTGTACATGCATACGCTCAAGTTGCGCATCGGGACGACGCTTCTCTTGGGAGGGAGGCAAATGCCGCGCGTCTTGTACGGCAATCACGACGACGTAAAAAAGACATATCGGCACTTGTGAAAAACATAAGCAAGAAGAAGAAGAAACAGTGACTAGCGCGCGGTATAAAAACCCGCCCGTTATTGTTACTGCCTCTGCCGACAAGTGCATTTCGTTTGTCCCTCGAGCTTCCGACGTCGCGACAATATTACCAAAAAAAAAAGAGTGACAATTATTGCGCATGGTGTAAATGTTTGTCATAAGATAGGTCCTTTACAGGTGGCGATATGTTTCGTCAGTATACTCCGAGCACGTGTTCTATTACGCATCTAGTAAAGGGTATGTGCTTGGTTGACTCCCGCGAATAAACTTGTTTAGAAAGCCAGCTACATTTCTGTATGTGCTCTGTGTCCCTCTTTTGTCCTGTGTCGGGTTCGCTACGCTTAACGCCATCAGTAAATTCTAGTGTTTTAGGTGCCGTAACCACGATCTTATTGTGAAGCACGCGGTAGTGGCAGGCTCCGGATGAATTTTTTACCACCCGTGACCTTTGCACCCAAATTTGAGTGCATGGGCGTTTCTGCACTTCTCCTCCAGTAGAAGGTCACCGCCACCGCCGCATCGAAATGATGACCTTACCCGCCGTGGTTGCTCAGTGGCTATGGTGTTGGGCTGCTGAGTACGAGGTCGCGGGATCGAATCCCGGTGACGGCGGCCGCATTTTGATGGGGGCGAAATGCGGAAACACCCGTGTACTTAGATTTAGGTGCACGTTAAAGAACCCCAGGTGATCCAAATTTCTGGAGTCCCCCACTACGGCGCGCCTGATAATCAGATTGTGGTTTTGGCACGTAAAACACCAAAATTTAAATGATGACCTTGAACCTAGCCTTGAACAGCGCAACGCAATGACAGAGCTACTGCGCTAGCGCGACGCGAAGCGGGTCCCAATATCGTTAATCACCATTCCTCGTCTTATCACTGTTTGCATAATTATGGAAATTCCAATTTTCCTCGAAGCGCGCAAGCAGTACCTGAACCGGGTTTCAAAATTTCTATGGTGCATTTTTTTGTTTCTCAGTAGACATTATTATCGAGTCGAAATGCAAGAATATTTCACATTATACCGCATACTGTAAACGCGATGGAATCGCATATTTGAAAAAAATGCGCGTTTCTTGCTGTTTCAGATGGGAGCGCTCGAAAGTCATACTTTTAAGAAGACCAAAAAGCTTGTGTCATTAAGCCCACAAAACATAATTGACTGCTCGACGAGTCAAGGCAATGCTGGCTGTAAAGGAGGCTGGCCGTTCAAGTGCTACATGTATGTCCAGCAAAACAAAGGAGTTGACACAGAGAAAAGCTACCCGTATCGTGGCGCCGTAAGTATACTTCATAATAGTGAAATTCCTGGGCACATGGAGAACGTTCGGATAAAAGGTGAGGACGATAGGACTATCAAAGAAATAGACAATTGGGCCGCGAGGGCGCCTACTTAAAGCTGACATCCACTGCAAGGCGATCCTACCGTTTCGAGCACAGATAATACGAACTCACTTCCTGTCCAGCATCCCTACTTTTCCCTGCAATCAACTTTTACAGCGAAAAGCAGTTCACTCAAACAAGTTTGCAAATACGGATATGTGAATGCTTCCTGCCTATGAGGTCATGTAAGGCTACTGGTCCACTCATGGTCGAGGTTTGAAAAAAAAAACACGATATGTGTTAGAAATATAAATTCCATAATAGGGGTATGACCTTCGAATATGTGAATGCTTCCTGCCTTTGAAGTCATGTAAGGCTACTGGTCCACTCATGGTCGAGGTTTGAAAAAAAACACGATATGTGTTACAAATATAAATTCCATTATAGGAGTATGACCTTCGAACTATCTGGTCCCTTACGGCGAAATTTCACTTTGGCTAAATTGGTTATAAATGAGTAGTAAATCCCACTGAAGCAATCTTGGCAAAGCCACATGCTGGCAATTGTAGATTTTAACACGCAGGTGTTTTATGCCAGGGTCCACCATCAACTTCCTGTAACGGATGTGACGATGGTCGAACGCGTAAAATATGCTTGCTCTTGGCATAAAGCCCCTGGAACTTAGTAAAGCAGCGACACTCTCCTCCTACGTCTTGACTCTTCGTTTCTCTTTCGCTCTACCTCCTCGACCGTGGTGCCGCCTACATTACTTCAGCGTAGCAGACGACTTTTCGCAGATTGAATGCTCGCATTGCAGTGCGGTGCACTTTGAGCGTTGGCGTTCAAGCTCCGTGTAACTCCGTTTACATCATAGGATTTCTATGCCGAGGGTTATATATATATATATATATATATATATATATATTGTAAGCACGATTGATGATGGCTATGTACAAATGAAAACGACGAAGGACGTTAACCGTGCTTACAATATATATATACACATTGTGAGTATTATATTAGCCCTTCATCTTCTTCATCTGTATATACTCATCATCATGGCCAGCGTCATTCGCTTCGGCGCGCGGCCTGCATAATAAACCGTCGAGGTTGAACAGCTGTCTCGCAAGTGGTGGAGAGTGCTCTCGATCCCTTGGTCGTCTATGACTTCGAGTTTCCCTGGAGCTTCGTTCCGGTCGCCGCTTGCCCCGCCTTTCCGCCACCATGCCCCAAGAAGATCCACCAGAAGCCCCCAGCGTCACCGTCTCTGCCCCACCGGCCGTTCCTTCATGGACCATCAGCACGCGGCAGCGCGATCCCACCACGTTCGCTGGCCTTCCCAGTAAGGACGTTGACGACTGGCTGGACAATTATGACCGAGTGAGTGAGTCTAACCGGTGGGATGATTTTCACAAACTTCGGAGCGTCGCGTTCTACCTCACTGACGTTGCCAGGACTTGGTTTCTTAACCATGAGAGCTCCTTCCCTGACTGGGCGGCTTGAATTCAGACACCAGCTTCGGCAAATTTCCGCTCTGAGGTAGCCAAACGTCAACTCTGAGGTAGCCAAGAAAAAGCTTGATGCACGCATGCAACTTCCCGGGGAAACATACACCTCTTATATTGAGGACGTCCTCGCCCTTTGTCGCCGGGTTGACGCAGCCATGACTGAATCTGAGTTCGTCATATCCTCAAGGGCATTGCCCACGTCGCGTTCAACGCACTGGCCATCAAGAATCCAAATACCGTTAACGATGTTATCGCTACTTGCCAGCATCTGGACGCCCTGCAGGCCATCCGTTTACAACCTGTCGCCTGTGACACGCCTCCTTCCTCGGATACGGACACCTGCGTGTCCTGATTCGGACTCTCATACGCGAAGAGCTCCAAGTGTACGGCCTGCGCAGTGCTCCCGTTCTTCAGCCGCAACCTTCGGTTCCTGGCCCGCGCGACATCATCAAAGAGGAGCTGTCCTCCATGACCTGCACAGTGGGCTGTGCCCCTCCTTCACCGGAGCCCTCGTATGCTCAGATTGCGGCTATGCAACAACGCCTCCTGCTCCTGCTACTCCCAACCATCTGGCGACTCTGGCACCTCGTGCACCTGCCACAGCATATTACCCTACCCGGCCTTCGCCCCGCCCATTTGTTATTATTGCGGTATTCGCGGGCACATATCGCGCTTTTGTCGAAGACGACAACACGACGAACGCCGTGGTTACGATGTTTACGAGAGAGACCCGTTGCTTCTTCCGAGTCCCTACCAGCGCCGGCCTTCCCAACGCTCCCTTACTCCGCCTCCAAATTCCGAGAATCTCGCAACTACTGTCCAGGGCGCCGCCGCTCGCCTTCCCATCTCCGACGCTCGACATCACCTCTGTTACCGGCCTCCCGCACTCCTGACTACCGATCGGAAAACTAGATGGTGCAGTTTTTGGAGGGAAAGCTGCATGGCCCGCACAGACTACAGTTCCTCCAGTGTGCCCGGCCAATACTTTATTAGTGTGTGTTGAAGGTGTACCCGTTCCTGCATTGATTGATACGGGCGCAGCTATTTCTGTTATTCACGCTGACTTGTGCTCTCGTCTACGCAAGGTTACTACACCTTACAATGGAGCTATTCTACATGGCGCAAATAATGTTGTGATTCGGCCATCGGCGCAATGCACCGTTCGAGTTTCGATTGACGGGATTCTCCACCAAATTCAGTTCGCAGTGTTAACTTCCTGTGCTCACATGCTTATACTAGGGTGCGACATTGTCTCTTCGGCGTCCGCTTTCATTTCGTGCCGTCAACGCCTCGTTAACTTGACCGAGACCGACAATTCCGACGACGTGCCCGAACCGCGCCTTCGCTTACGAACTTCTGACGATTGTATGGTGCCCCCTGGCCGCGAACAACTTCTTGTAGTTAACTCTAACATCGCCGATGGTGATGTTTTAGTTGTACCATCAGCTTGTTGCCTATCCAAAGGGATTGCTCTGGGACCTAGCCTTGTTCGCTTCACCAACGGTACGGGCACTTTGGCTGTACTCAACACAACCACTGAGCCAGTACTTCTTCCTTAAGGCGCTATTGTAATTTGCGTCTTGGACACTCAGCCTGTCTTTGTGCTTACCTCGACTACTGCTGTTTCACAGGCACCTACAGCTATAGATACAGCCCCTGCTTCTGTTCTCGCTAGTGCAATCAGCACTGATGTAACGCCACAGCAGACGGAAGAGTTACTGGCGTTGTTATCCAAGCATAAAGACTCCTTCGACATGCACTGTCCTCTTCTGGGACAGACTTCTGCAACGGCTCATCGCATACACACAGATGGAACTTCCATCGTGCGCCGGCGGCCATATCGTGTTTCTTCCGCCGAACGCCAGATCATCGATACCCACGTTGCCGACATGCTGAAACGAAGCATCACCCTCCTTTCCTCAAGCCCTTGGTCGTCACCTGTCGTTTTGGTGCGTAAGAAAGACGGCTCAATGCGATTTTGCGTAGACTACCGTGCCTTGAACAAAATAACCCGCAAAGATGTATATCCACTTCCCCGAATCGATGATGCGTTAGATTCATTACAAGGCGCGGAGTATTTCACCAGCCTTGATCTACGCTCCGGATACTGGCAGATCCCCATACACGAAGAAGACAAGGAAAAAAACTGCCTTTGTCACACCCGATGGACTTTACGAATTTAACGTAATGCCTTTCGGCCTGTGTAATGCCTCCGCCACATCTGAGCCGATGACTGACACCGTACTTCGGGGCCTAAAGTGGAATACTTGCTTATGCTACCTTGACGACATCGCCATATTTTCGTCGACCTTGCATCAGCACTTGCAGCGCCTCGACGAAGTCTTGACATGCCTCTCTGCTGCTGGCCTTCAGCTGAATACAAAAAAGTGCCACTTCACCAGAAAAACCGTTAACGTACTCGGACACCTTGTCAGCAAGGAGGGCATTCGACCTGACCCCGATAATATTACCGCTGTCCTGCGCTTCCCCAGGCCTCAACGCGCCAAAGACTTGCGTAGCTTCCTTGGCCTAGCCTATATATATATATATATATATATATATATATATATATATTGACCCTTTTCGCGGCGATCCCGTGGGCACTGCCTCGTTTGATCACGTGTTGACGCGTCCATTGCATGCCTCAGCTGCCTCCGTTGCCTCCTTGTTTACAATGGAAGTGTATGACGCCGGCGCGGCTTAGCAAACTTCTGTTTTCCGAGATATCGTAGACGGTGACTGTGTGGACGACACGAAGATTTGGTCAAAGCTTCAGAAAACATGCAAAAGCGCTTTCGGAGCTGATTAAGCTATGTCCAAGCGGCGCAAGCAGCGTATATGGTGCTTGTTCTAGAAGCGGGGCTAAATATGTATTCCAAGATATCCAAACATTCCGCTCATGAATTCAGCTAGGATTAGTGTGTTTTGCTCTTCGTTCATTATTCGGCATATATTTTGAAGCAGTGGCTAGTCAGTTTCTGACTCAGTGAAGTTCCTCTGTGCGGCCACTATCGCATTACTTTCTGCCTAATCGCTCGCGGGTGTGCTCAGTTCCGAGAGATCTGTTCTTGCTGCGCACAAGGCTTGAAACGTAGCTGTTTTGTACATTGTAATACTTTGTAGCAAATATATATTAGAGCTAGTAACTCGCTTTCTCTTGTGGACCGTCACGAAAAATTCAGCTTCGACCATTCGTGCACCATCGGTGTAGTCCGTCATTTATTGTGCGTATACAGTGCGCATATATTCACGTGTGCGCCCATTCACTTATTCTTGATACGTCGGTGATAGAGTGGGCGTAAGTTTTCCTGCCATTTGGGTCAGATGTGTATACATGACGTGCGCGAAACTTACTATGACAGGAAGCGGCGCTACTCCCTAATTGTCATTTTTTAACGAGTGGTACTCACTCTTACCGACGTTCTGGAGATGAAGCCCTTTCTTTGAAGGTTAGCGATACAAGGCTGGCGGATGAGCAAATTTCTGTATCCTCGAGGAAACCTGTACATCACGAAGTGCCGGTAACACGTTCGGACAGTTGCAGCAGCAGTCCGCGAACTTGGCCACACAGATTAATTCTATTCTTGGACATGCCAGTCACTATTTTTGCAGCCAGCTACTGCGGACGTCATCAATCCGCATGATTCAATCTAACATGATTGGAGCACAATTTGATAGCGAAAACTCAGTTGCATTTCCGATAGCTGATCGCACAGAAGCAAGGTAGAAGCGGTAAGGGTTTCGTATTCGTGCGTGGTCGCTGAGGAGATGTATGGCGCGCCGCCGTGAGCGCCATCCCGTTTCTATAGAACAAACTGCGCCGCGAAAAGGGTCAATATATATATATATATATATATATATATATATATATATATATTGACCCTTCTCGCGGTGCAGTTTGTTCTATAGAAACGGGATGGCGCTCACGGTTTGTACATGCACGATTTGTACATAGCCATCAACATCTTCCGTGTTCTTATACTTTGCGCATGAGCTGGGGCGTTCACTTTTTGAAATAAAAAGCGCTTTACAGCTTGGTCTGTCTCCGTCTTATAAAGTGATGGAGGTATGTCAAGAGGGCGCCTGCGGTGCCCTCTTGGACTGTTACGAGCACTCAACGCGATTCCCCTGTCTTTGAGGGACTCCGCGGTGATGACGCCGACGATTGGATCGACAACAACGACCGCGTGAGTTTTTGCAATAAGTGGAAGGACACGCAAAAAAATTGAGGCACATCGCATTATACTTGACAAGCGACGTGGTATTGCAACCACGAATCTGACATCGCGGATTGGTCCACGTTTATCACCAAGCTGCGGCGAATCTTCGCTTCCTCGTCTGGCCATGCAGAAGTCGCCAAGCAGGAGCTGGGCACGCGCCTCCAACTTCCAGAAGAGTGTTAATCTCATACATAGAGAATGCCTTGGCGCTGTGCCACCGTGCGAACCCTAGCATGATGGAAGCCGAACGCGTTCGACTCATATTAAAAGGCATTGGGTCTGTCGCGAGCAACGTCTTAATCGTGCAAAATCCGGCTTCTGCCCAATACATCTTTTTCACGTGTCAGCGCCTAGACAACTGCAGTCTCCGTCGTCAACATGACAGCAGCGATCCTCAGGGTTCCGATTATTCAGATCTACGTGCTCTCATCCGCACCATCATCCACGAAGAGCTTCAAATACAAGACCTGAGGCGTTCACCTGCTGCCTGTGTCCCAACCCCCACCATCGTCTTGCACGAGGTCGTAAAGCAAGAGATGACAGCGATGACTACAGCCACGACGCATCTTGCTCCGGTAGAGCGCCCTACACCTTCCTACACGGATGTTGCTTCGCTACCCACCCCTACCGTGACCTCCATGCCTACTGACGTTACCTATGACCATTTGGCTTCGATGGGAATCAGAGCACTTGCTGCGCCATCCTACCCTCCGTGGCGTCCACCTCGTCCGGCTTGTTTTTACTGTGGTATACGCAGCCATATATCTCGCTTCTGCCGCCGTCACCAGCAGGATGAAAGACGAGGATATGCTGAGAATGAGATAGACCGCACTCGCCCAACAGACGCCTACTATCCCGGATCTTACTCGTTCCCTCAGCAACGTTCTACCTCTCCTCCAGCTACTTCCAATCTGCCACATGGTTACCCTTTGGCCAGACGTCGTTCTCCTTCGCCTTACCGGCGCTCTACGTCACCGCTTCGCCCCACTTCCCATCTTGCCGACCAGCACTCGGAAAACTAACTGTTGCAGTTTTTGGAGGGGAAACTGCTTCCTATTGATCTAAATTACTCCTGTTCGCCCGGCCAACAAGCTTCATGTAACTGTTGAAGGTGTTCCCGCGTCAGCTCTCATCGATACCGGTGCTGCCGGTTCTGATCTTCGTAGTGATCTGAGTTCACGGCTCTAGAAAGTAAAAACGCCTCATTTTGGACCCATTTTCTGTGGTGCTAATAATGCATTCATTCACCCCGACGGAGAGTGTACTGCTCGTGTTCTCATCGACGGCATTCTCCACCACATTGAGTTTATCGGCCTTCTAACGTTTATCCATGAACTTATACTGGGTTGTGACTTCCTACAATATGCTTCAGCCGTCATTTCATGTAGAGAGGAAGTTGTCCGTATCACGGATACAGCGCTGGCACCTGTTACGGACTCGTCACTTTCATGCGTGAACTTGGCCATCACGGTAGGCTACGTCCTGCGTCCTGGTCACGAAGACGTTGTAGCCGTAACATTCGGTCAGATCGCCGACGGAGATGCTCTAGTCGCCCCTTCTTCCTGCTATAGACTAGAACACCGTGAATTCAAAGCGTGCCGCCATATTGGTGAGCGCCGGTCGCGCCATCTATCCCAAGTGCTGCGAAGTAGCAGGCCTGGGCTGCCACACCGGGAGAAGCGACCCAGCGCAAAAGCGAAACTTCGGCTTTTCAGCTTGGCGGAAGGCGTGTATCGCGTTTTTTCTAACCTGTCATTTGCGCTGTCTCGATTCAATCAAACTTCAAGACCTCATGCAAGTCCGCAATGGCCACGCTGAGTGCTGTGCAGACTGCAGAAGCGAATACATCGGGTAAGTACGCTATTACATTAGTACAAACCACGCGCTATATACTAGAACACGTGTGAGCTGTAATATCTCCGTATTTTTGGCACGTAACCTGTGAAGGAATATACAGCACTATGTTGGTGCCATATATTATTAAAGGTTGCGCAATAAAGCTTTATGAAAATTCTACTTTTCAACATGCATGCCGCGGCAAAATTTTGTCCGGGCGTACGCTTTGCGACGAGTTTCGCGGAAAGCGGTGTTTCGCCCATAAGTGCTCAGAAGCATGCGGTAAATTCCTCGTTGGCGTCACCTATTCTCCTCGCGTGTCCGCGGTACGTCGGAAAGAGTTTCTCGCGCCTTGCTGTATCAGTCATGCCGGAATATAGTATTCTCGCGCCTTACGGCGATGTACCTCCAAAATAGCATCACTTATTTTCCCGGGGGAGCAGTAGGGGCCATTGTAGAGACAGGGCCTGCTCTCCTGGAACAGCATCTTCGCTCGTGCCAGTATTTTCGTTTTGTGCTCTCCGTGACTTTTCAAAATTTTTTAATGGTCCCCTTCGAGTTAAAATGTGAAAGCATGCAATTGCCGAGCATCACCTGCGATTTAGAGTTCCAGTAAAGGTGTATCGTTCATCAATCCCTTTCAGAAGCTATCTGTGACAGTAATGCCTTAAAAGCGAAGTTGCGATATTGTTAGCCAATCTGGTGGTGTTATTGTGCAGAATCCCACCGTCCCTCAGAATTACAGGTGTGCTATGCGAGTATAGACTAATTATGTAGTCCTTGTTAGAACTAGCGCTTTAAGATTTTATATCAGCGTTTGCGACGTAAAGGCTTGAGTACTGTTTATTTATGTGTCAATCCTATGTATTCTGTGCAGGTGCCTTGTATCCGCTTGAATTTCATGAAATCAAAGACTGGATCGAAGACATGAAGCTCTGGCCTCCTGTGCAGGAACACCATATTATTTACTACCTTTTGAAGACAAAAGCTTGTGACCTTGAAGAAGTGAATGCAATCAAAAGCACTGAAGCCTACAACTATGTTGAAAGTGGCAAGGTAGGCTGCTTGCTTGTGCACAAGGACACGGCCACACACTCCATTTTTGTCAAAGGAGAAGTCGAAAGGCCTCAGGCGTTAAGTGCGCCCCCGCATAAAGCTTGGGTCTGCCTTCAGCCCAGTGGAAGTGTCGTCACAGCGGACTGCTCTTGCATGGCAGGTGCAGCGCATGCTTGCAGCCACATTGGTATGCTAATTATTTTACATGCTACTAACTTAAGCATTAAAAGCCATGCAGTTTTGCTGCGTGAATTATGCACCTAAATGTGACCATCTGACATTTGCTTAAATGCAAAGTGAACTAAAAGTAACTTGTATTTTTATCAGCGTCAGTAGTGCAGAAGTTTTAAAGGAATGTCTCTTATGAAGTATGAATTGGTACGATTTTTTTTCAGGAGCTCTACTTTGGAAGATTGAGTTTGCTGTCAGACTTGGTTTGACTGGCACAGCATGTACTGACAAGAGTGCTGAATGGAACCGTGGCACAAAGAAGAATGTAGTTCCAGGAGAAATACAAGGCATAGACTTCAAGTTAAGAAGGCAAATCCAGACTGGGAAACCTGCCCCGAGGCTACATGATCCTCAGTTTCAGAAGTTTAGGGACCATAATTCGCTTGTGAAAAGCTTTGATACAGTTCCTTTGAAAGGTCTTGCATCAGTACCGGGCACAATCTTAAACTTAACGCTAAATGCACCAGCTGCAGAAACTACAGATGAAATACTTGCACCTCGTAGTGTCCCGTCTCATGGCTTTCATAGCGGTACTGGACCTGACAACTGCCATTGCTGTAATGATTTCTATAAAAGGTATGTAGACATACCTCTAGATGCACAAGTTAGACTGGCCAAAGGAACAGTGGAGCAACGTGGCAGTGTGTGGGAAGGCAGTAGAAAGGTCAGAATAACAGCCTCAGTCACGTCAAAGATACCTAAGCGCAAGCACACTTTGCCAGAAAGAGCACTGGCTTCCCTACTGAGGTCTAGCTTCAGAGGTAACAAAGCAACTATGCATGGTACACAGTGTGAGTCTTTAGCCAGGGAGGCGGTTGAGCAAGAAACTGGCCTAAAAGTGTCAAGACTAGGAACTGTGGTGTCACAAAGTGAACCGTACCTATCTGCAAGCCCAGATGGACTTGTTGGCACAGACTCCATTCTTGAAATTAAGTGCCCTTACACAGAAGACTGTTCCTCTTTGTTGGACAGTGGAAAATATGATGTAAGGAAGGGAGATAATGGATATTTTCTTTCTAAATCAGGCAGGGGGCTACTACAGTCAAGTACAATTCACTATGTATTGTTGCCAAAGTAAACATTGCTTTTTTTATGGGTGGAAAAGCAGGCGAACTGTCCTGCTTAATGTGAACTATGACCCAGCATACTTAAGCTCCAGCCTTGCAAGAGTGCGCAACTTTTACTTTCCTTTCTACCTTCCTGCCTTGGTAGACGACGCTCTCACCCAAAGCTCGACAGCACTTAAAGCGTACGACATGTTTATACGTACTGCTACTTAATGACAGTATAGCAAAAGTGGTTAATTTGCAACATATTGTTCATTTATTGTAAATTTTTTATAAGCTAAAGTTCTATAGCTCGAAAAAAACAAACAGCAAGACATATTGTGCAATAGTTCGTTTATTTTTATTTGGAAGTTTGCCCTGAGGCATAAAACAAGTCACGCATCTTACATGTGCACACAAAGTTTGTTCTGTTTACCAAGTCCAGCAAGGATCTATTGTGGGGACCAAGGACGGTATTTTGTAGCTATGCCTTTCCGATGGTAATGCCTTTTCGCGTTTGGTCGGTGGTCAAAGCGACGGTCTGCTCACGTTATAAACGGGATCAGCCGGCCGTGAGCGGTGGATGATAGGACTAGTATAGCATAAAGCATAACGCATCGCTACAAAATACCGGCCGGTATATCCCTGCTGCTGGTGCCAATGCATTCAAAGCAAAAGTGTAACAATATGTATATACAATCTACGGAGACAGAAAAATAAAATTGTCCACAGCTGTAACCTTTGGAACACAAATACGTGTCATTTATGTTGATGAATCAATAAAAAATGGTTTCCAGCCTTGTACTTTTCTAGACAGTAAAATGCACTATCCAAACTAGTGCAAAAAATTATTTCACAGAAAACAAGAAGCTGCACAGTGGTGACTCGCCTTGGTTCCTCTTTGTGAACATTTATGAGAACATCATGCAATAGCCTTCCAAATCACATGAGCGCTTGTGTGATATGACCTTACATGTACACTAGAAAATTGTACTGATTACAATGAAGGTATAAAAATCATCATATGTATAAAAAATGTTACTACACATAAGGACAACTGGCGAATACATCTTGCATGATTTCCTCCTGGCATACCTTTGACTCAATCTACCAGAACAAATCTTGGACTTCAGAGTAAAATCGCATGCAACTAGAAAAAAAAAGGTTATCAGGCTCTTCTTTGTGAACATATATAAGAACAAAATAGAATAATCTTCCAAATTCCGTGAGCACTTGTGTGAGATGACCTTACATGTACACTGGCAAATTGCACGTAATACTACAACACAGCTATAAAAAATAAGCACAAAAATTGTCAATACACATGATGGACAACTGGGAAGTATAGTATCTTGCAGGCTTTTTTTCTGGCATATTTAGAATAAATGTCACAGTTCACGTGAAACCTCTCGCAAGAAAAGTCTACCAGGCTCTCTATGAACATTTAGAAAAACATAATGCAAGTCTCAGATTTTAAAGTGAAATCACTCCTAAAAATAAAAAAGCTTACCATACACAACACAAAATTAACACAGCCTTCTTTTAGCAACTGTTGCAAGACCAATCTGGCACCCACGACTAAGTCATTGCTAGCAAGTAATGCACTTGACACAGCTACTCCTCTGCGCAAAAGTATACATACCACAGATTCTGCGATTAAGCAGATTGTTTTTCACCAACGCATATAACTTGAAATTAAGGTCTGCAGTATAAACATGGCATTGCGAGCTTTCCCGGCCACTTGTCCGTTTGTATGTCTGAATTACGACTAAATTTAGTGTTTTTCAGCGAGCCTGAGGCCATATACTTTCGCTCACGGAGTACCTACTTAAACTATGATATCACTGCGAATCAGGGGTGACTTCAAATTGCAAAGTCCTGCGCAAACTACAACAATCTCATTTACAAGTTTCTTGTGATGAATTGGGACACTGTACTTGAGTATTCTGAATGTCTTAATACGGTTAATTGATATTCGACATGTATTCTTAATGAAGCAATTCGCCTTGTTCTCGTCACCTCCACTTCTTCAAGCCTGTTCCTTCCTTGTGTAAAAGCGGGCATATTTAGGCGAACACATTTTGCTTTCATCTCCTCATTCAAGGTGAAGCCTCGATCTGCCATTACTTCATCACAGTTTTCGAGGTAGTCGCAAAATCCTGAGTCTTGCACGATAAACCGATCAGAAGCCCGGCCCCCATATACTTTAGATACGAACATAATGAAGCCTGCGGGTGCTATGGCTACTAGAAATTTTGCAGTGTTTCCGCCTTTGTACTGTAATGCGTAGGATGTAATGTAATGTAATGTAGGATGTAATGTAATGCGTAAGGCCATGTAATGCGTAGGATGGATAACCGGTGGACCATTAGGGTTACAGAATGGATACCAAGAGAAGGGAAGCGCAGTCGAGGTCGGCAGAAAACCAGATGGGATGATGAAGTTAGGAAATTTGCAGGCGCAAGTTGGAATATGCTAGCGCAAGACAGGGGTAATTGGAGATCGCAGGGAGAGGCCTTCGTCCTGCAGTGCACATAAAATATAGGCTGATGATGTTGATGATGGCTGGCTGTACGTCTGAGCACGAGCATACAGCTTCTTGGGGCGCTGCATATACACCTCTGTGCAGTCTATTATGCATCTAGTGTTCTTGTACATGCTTTCTTTGAATGTTTTTGGAAGTGACCTCTCTATGGTCTCCTGAGGTAGCCAGATGATCAAATGTTGTCTGGAAATTTCAGCTAGTGCTCGAAGAATTGTGCGAAAAATTTTACCAACAATAGATACAGATATAGCAAACCGATACGCTAAATCAGCATAGAGCGAGCCCAGTCTAAGGCGCATCAAAGTCAGCAGAACAGCATCACTAATGCTTAATTTGAATTCAGTGCTGACCTTACTCTCCACAACGTTGACTAATTCACAGAAGGTGCAATAGCTCATTCCAGTGTAAAACTGGTACTGACTAGGCGGTAATGAAACTGTATTGTATATAGATGTTTCAGTTCCTGCATCAACATTTTTCACACTGCAAGAAAAGTAGCAGTGTTCGTGCAAAATTCTTTGCACACACTCAAGTGAAACATCCATTGGCACTATTGCTTGCTCGGGCTCTGAAAGTGATGACACTGTGGACAGCTCAACAGTGTGGAGATTCTCTGCATCATAAGATGTCTCAAAATAAAAATTTGGGGCTGCCTCTTCAGTGCTTTCGACCACCACCTCGTATGTAGCAGGGACAATATCAAGCCTTTCGGATGCGACCTCCTGCAGTTCGCTGTTATACAGTTCTACTGTGCTTTTAGCATCTACTACACTTGTTTTAGTGTGACCTGGTGTCTTCATTTGCGCTGTTTCACTCGGGGCATCCACTGCAGGAAGGTGAACAGACGCTACCTGCTGGGATGTGGGCACTTGCTGCTGAATGATCTGCTGCTCCTGTTCACGCTTGTGTTGCTCGTTTGTGTGGTATCGTTGTGTTGCTCGTGTGGTCTCGTTTGTGCAGTGTTGCTTGCTTGTGCGAGGCCATATCGGATTGTTGGTGTTTTCAATTAAAGTTGTTTTTCTCTCTCTCTCTCTCTCCTGTTGTGGACAGGCAGCAGCTAGTACTTGGGTACCAGCATGCAAGGTTCCTAGGTTTCCACTAGCACGCAGAACATTGTCCTCTGCACTTTCAGTATGGTCTTGTTTGTCATGTTCACTGCTAGGTTGGCCACGTTGGGCAGCACAATGGCGAGGTCGCTTGACTGGGCTTACAGCCTGCCTGATTAGCAGACGCCTGCCCTTCACCACCTGCACATTGAAAACAGACAAACTATATGTTATAGTAAGAAGGGCTGTAGTTCTTTTCTGTGCCTTAACTGTGGGGAAGATATAAATTCCTCTCAAAATCAAAAACAAAATGCACAAGACCAATTGTACGTTGCAACCACTTAAAAGCACAACATTCAGAACACAAGCCTATAGCACTTAGAACAAGCAGCGTATGGCGCTAAACCTGCACTCATTAGAAAATGTGGAACTACAGTGGTTATAATGTTCAACTACATGTGCTGTCAAAGCCCGTATAACAAGGTGAGCACGACAGATGCAGGTGTGAGTTGTTGCACCAACTATTACAGGGCACATAAAATTACCATCCCTACTTAAAGCTGCATCATCAGGGACCCGTTTGGTACAAGACAACAACCGCACCTGCATTCCAAGAAATTATCCCCACCAACTGCAGTTACCTGGTATCAGACCCGTTTCGCTTGTGCGAGGCCATATCAGATTGTTGGCGCTCCCTCAGAAAGAAAAAAACAGGTGAGAGCGACCAAAATTTTGTTACAAAATGCAACAATAATTAACCACCTAATTTTCCTCGCTATATGAAAAGAAAAATTTCGTGCTTTGCCTCGCATAACAGCACGCACGCAGTTTAGAGCTCAGGAGGCTCAAATGAATTCGTTACGAATGACACCTGAAATGTAAAGACAGGCGCGCTGGAAGAACACCTTCGGCGACGAGCAGTCGTCGTTTACGTCTTTGTGGACGCATGCTACGTGACGAGCAGACTTCAGTTTACTTTCGTTAGTAATAACGCTTACCAGCAGGGCAACTTTCTATTGCCTACGACTTGTTCACGCTTAATGGTCATGCCGCGCGCCAGCTGCAAGAATCGCTAACCGCAAACTCAACTGTTCCTCTTAACCGTCGGGAGCTCTGCATGAATGAAAACACGAAAAGGCTTGCCTTTTTGTTATAGCCAAGGCGAAGCATCGGCACGGGATTCTGCTCTGTAGGCTTGTTGTCCAGGAAGTGCTCGGAGCAAACCTGCGTGTTACACATATTACGTTCGTAGGGCGCAAAGTTGAACGTGGCACCAAAATATACACAGCTCGCATACTCACTCGCGCATTTTCACTGGGTTGGTAGTTCTTCCTATTCAGTGCAGCTATCCACTGGTGGCGTAGCTTGGCGTTCTTCGTTGCGGATGGAAATCGGTGCAAGCTGAAAACACCGCACCGGCACGATTCCCTGCGTGTGTTGTGCTCTTCGCAAACAGCGCTAAGTAACCTGCTCCTTTTGCGCTGGTTGTTTTGGCATCCAAACACGACGCAATGCCGCCCAGATGACTTCTTGTACTTAGGAACCGCGTGAACGGGCACATTTCCGCACTTTGGAGTCCTAGAGCTGGCACTTGCCATGTCTACGGCTACGTTCACACTCGAGAAGCGGCAAGCGGGCGGAAAGGCCAAAGCGGCCGGAAAATCTTTTCCGCATTTGTCCAAGTTGTTCACATTTGTTTTGCTATCGCCGCTGCCACCGCTGCCGCTTTCGCCCACATCCATCTAGTCTGCGTATGTTTGTCGGCGTGGTGGCGCTCATTATCGCACCATTTCGAGCGGTATGTTCATTCATTTTCCCACCCGTCATCAAAAGTGTTCATTTCGCGCAACTTTGCGTGTCATCTGCGAGCCGTTCCGTAATTCTCATACGGGCACGTTATCGCTGAGTCAAAGGTTGGTGCCTAGGCGTGATTATATTTCTTTAATAGCTTTTATTTACAGGTTGTAATAACATTTCATCATTTCGTATTATTGGCAGCGCCTCCAGTACACCAAAGCTAAAACCCGGGCTGGCCCTTGTGTTGGGGCTCGCCCAAGCCTGCGCGTTCTACGTGAGACCTGAGACCTATGCTCCCAATCAAAAGTCTTTATAGGAGGCGTTGTCCCAATCTATTGTCGCGACGAGAAAACCACCGCGCAACGAAACAAGCGCCCTGCGACTTCTGCAACATACCGCGCCCGTGCGAGCAGAATTGCGGAGCGCCAACAAGGAATCTGCCCAACTTTTTTCTGCCACAGAAGTGGGCGAAGAAATTGTTTTTTTATACTTCTACCTACTTGTTTCCTAGAAATGGACAATGAATAAACGGAAGGAGCGGACACCTCCGAAGCGGCTGTGGTGGGTTCGCCCAGCTTTGGAAAAGCGCGAGAAGCCGGGTCACCCCAAGGCTTCTTGCTGCACCTCCGGTCGCGCGACGTTGAATACTATCGCGAGTATTGCTGACAGTACGTTTTAGTACCACTCTTGTCGTAGAGAAAGTGGTGGATCTAGATCGCGTCGAGCACCATCGCAGCCTACACTTTTGGTGCCATGTACAATTTTACGACCGGATGTTTACATGCTAGTGGAGCTTCCGGTCGAGCGGAACGACTTTCCGCCGCGATTCCGCCTCGCCATGGCGAAAAAATCGGTCCGAGACCGATTTTGCTTTCCGCCTGGTTTTCCGCCCGCTTCGCCGCCTAGGTGGGCGGATTTTTAGAAGTTTTTGCCGCTTCCGCCTGCTTCGAGCCCAAGTGTGAACGTAGCCTACCAGTCGCCGACGAACACACTTTGGCAGCCCAGTACAAAATGGCGCTGGTCAACCGGGCAGCCCGGGTGCGAGAGTATGCGTTCGGTTAGTCTGGCTGCGAGACTATCGTGTTCTGGTGTATACTTCTCGCAGAGTTCTCATTTCCACCTGTCGCGTCCGCTTTTCACGTGGCCACGCCCTTCTGTCTGCTTGCAACACGACCCCAGATCCTGTGATGCTGCCCAAAGGAATGACTGTGGCAACCCTCGCCAACACTTCACCTACCTCTATAGTCACGCTTTGTCCTTCTTCATCGCCAGCACCACCCTCAGGTTTGGATTATTCTTTCGCTCCCCCAACCGTTCTTGGTTCTGACCTACCAGCCGCGCAGTCCAAAGCCTTAGTCGTGGTCTTGGCGAAGTACAAAGCCTGTTTCGATAGCTGTTCCTTTGTGTTGAGCCAAACTTCTGTGGCTACTCACCAGATCGAATACGATGGTCCGCTATAATACGACGACACCCCTATCGTGTATCGCCGTCCGAACAAAAGATCATTGAGCAACAGGTTGCTGACATGCTTGCGCGGAAGATAACACGACCTTCATCTAGCTCCTGAGTTTCTCCCATGGCTCTGGTAAAGAAAAAGGGTGGCTCCATTCGCTTTCACTTCCATTATCGAGCGCTTAATTAGATCACACGCAAGGACGTATATCCAATAACTCAAATTGACGACGCTTTGGAACACTACAATGGGCGGAGTATTTCTCCAGCTTTGATCTTCGATCAATATATTGGCAAATTCCGATGAACGAGACTGACAAAGACTGCATTCGTTACACCAGACGAAATTATGAATTTTACGTGATGCCTTTAGGCCTTTGTAATGCTCCCGCCACATTTAAGCGCATGATAGATAACGTACTTCGTGGACTAAAATGGAAGACCTGCCTCTGTTATCTGGACGATATTGTCATCATTTCGCCTAACTTCAGCCAACATCTTCAACGATTAGACGAAGTTCTCAAGTGCCTTGCAAATGCTGGTCTCCACATCAATACAAAAAATACAAAATTGCAAGCAAAACAATAAAAGTATTGGGCTACGTCGTCTCAAAAGATGGCACCCAACCAGACCCCGAGAAGATTACTACTGTTCTCCAGTTTCCTCGCCCCAGCAGCAGAAATATCTCCGTTGTTTCCTCGGCTTGGCGTCATATTTTCGTGGATTTATACGCAACTTACCTCACCCTCAAGCCCGTTTTCTCTAATAACTGCGTCTGCACAGCGCTTCACCTGACTCGACAGACGATCCTGACGTTAAGCATCCTATCTAGCATGCTACCGAAATTACAGCCATCCGCAATTGAACGAATTTCATCGGTGAACTGTTGAATGTTCCCACCTTCCAGCTGGCTGCGATTGAAGAACTGGAAGCTCTCCGTTATCTGGCGATGCTTGGGGTCGAAGTAGTCACACAAAATTGTGACTGCTTCTTCGTACGTCAGCGAGTTAGGCTTCCTCGGTGCAACCTATCCTGAGAGAACTTGCACGGTCCGCGTACTTAATGCAGCTACCAGGCAATGCGGTCATCTTTCCTAAGTCGCTGACGCCAGTTGCCTCGAAATAAGCTTGCGCCTTCGTGATGTAGGCCTTCCAGTTGTCAAACCGGTCATCGTACTCCGGAACTTGATGATGAGCCAGGGTCGGTATTCTCACGACCGCTGTTTCTTGCTTAACTGCCTGGCTTAAATCCTTCACTTCGAGGTTTCTACCCCACCCTCGTCGCCATTGTTACATCGTTACAACACACGTAGCGTGTGTAGTGAAAGTATAATCCATAAAACTCCAACCTGTGCTCCTCATGTGTTACAAGGCTTATAAACGTGCAATTTGTTGCAAAATTTTGATGTTTGCTCGGCTGTGGCGACGTCGCGTTGCACACGTAAGGTGCAGAAATGCTGCAAAGAAATTGGGCAATAAGACAGAGGGATGTCAATCACCCAACCCTTTTGAACATGTGAGAAAGTGTCCGTCGCCACAGAGAGCGCGAACGCAAGAGACACTTATATAGGCTAGCTACCCAACACTAGCTGTAACGCGAGTTCAGCATGTAAGCGTAGTAATGCGTGAATAAATATGTTTCGTATTTAGTTGCGTGTTGCGTATTAGGTGTGGTGTATCGTTTGTGTTACGCGGAGATTTTAATGCCCACCATGCACGATAGTGTCGCCGTCCCCAAGACAATCGTGGGGTAGATATTAACGAGCTCATTATCAAGAATGGCCTGCAAATACTGAATGACGGTTCACCTACATTTATAGGTAGAGGAAAGGAAATTCTACTATAGACCTTGCGATTTCAACGATATGCATTTGCTTAGCCTGGTCATCCGAAGCTGACCCATGGAGCTCAGGTCACCTGTCCATTTGGTTAACACCAACACATACCGCGGGCCGACAGACTGCCGTCTATACAGTGCAAAACTGGGACAAGTTCCGTCAGCTGATCTCAGAGGCACCATCTCAAGACAGTCTGTTCACACTGGCGAGTGAATGTTTACGAGAAGCTACAGTACAACAACAACGTAGTATCGGCAAACCAAACCCCCATCTTAAGCTTTTGCTGCTCCGCGCATGTCGACTCACGTGGGCGCAGCGCTCTAAACGACGCACCGACTGGACTATCTGCAATCGCATTGATACAGCCATACGGCGCAGTACAAATAGCTTCGTCGCAAGAGCTGGACAGCCTCATGTAGTTCGCTGCATACTGGAAGTGGTTTTGGAAGTGTATGCTGCATACTAAAGGATCTCCGCATTCCCGAAATCTGTGTGAATCCTACGGCTTTATTGTGCATAGCGACTGACCAGGCACCAAAAGTTCCAGCGGAGGCATTTGCACACCTTTTGGTCTATCCTATGTCCAGTCACACCACAAATGGCGACCTTCCTTCTTTGGCAAGTGCTTCTTACGGTCCAGCGTGCCAGATGGACGACGCCGACTCCACTCTCGAGCTGCATCACGCGCTGAGCCTCTCCAAACGCCGCACTGCCCCAGGTGAAGACATTGTGACGTATCACGCCTTACGGAACATTGATAAGAGTTTTCATGGCTGTATACTGAACGAGTATAATTAAGTATGGAGAACGGGTGTAATCCCAGCTGAGTAGAAATCGTCGGTGATGATACCATTTCTAAAGCCCAGGCGCCCTGCAAGACACCTCAAGTCCTACCGGCCAATATCCCTAACCTCAAACGTAATCAAGTTAATGGAGCGAATGGTCCTGTTTCGCCTTAATGGCAGGCTGGAGAAGCTCAATTTTTTCCCTGATCTGACGAGTGGTTTTTGTCGCCGCCGTTCAGCTCTGGATAGCATTTCAGACCTTGTCTCAGCGCTTGAAATTGCTAAAGAAAACAAGCACCCCGCCTGCATGCTCTTCCTTGACATACAGCAAGCTTTCGACTCGGTTCCGCATAAGGCGATTATTTTCGCTCTTGCAACCGCGGGAATTCCAGGTCATCTGCTCCGCTTCGTGCGCAATTTTCTAACGGAGCGCCGGATGGAAGTGGGTGTCGGATGAATAACGAGTGAATCCCGCACTGTGAAGTGCGGTGTTCCACAGGGCAGCGTTTTATCGCCGCTTCTGTTTAACACCGTACTCGCCGAGCTTCCAAGTCGCCTGCCTCGGGAGGTTGACTTCCCTGTGAGCATAGCTATCTGTGCAGATGATACTGCTCTGTGGATAAGCGGCCCTTCGCACTTTGGCCTGTGGGTTCGTGTAAGCTTGCAAATAGCTCTGAACGTGACTTTGGAGTACTTGTGTGAAGGTGGCCTGCAGATACCACCTGCTAAGTCGGCTGCGATAGCATACCACCCTAAACAACGCGCTCGTCGAACAATAAGCCGACTGTCCCTTGACGAAACGCTAAGTTGGGTGCGACAACGCCGTTATTTGGGCTTAATTGTGGATGATCGCATCTCTTGGCGTCCTGCCGTTTGCGACGACACAAATCGCAATGCCTTTTTAAGTATGTGGCCCCCTTGACTGCTAGAGGTGCTGGCTGCGACTAAACAACGGCTCTGCAGGTGTACCAGTCATCTGTACCCTCAGGCATGATGTACGCGTTACGAGTCCTGAACGTACCACCTAGTTTGATGGCCCAACTGGAACGAGATCATCGCGTTGCTCTTCGACTAATGCTGGGATTAATTACCTCGAGAGGCACAATCTGCAACCATTACTCACTGAAGCGCATCAGTTACCCCTGAGGCTGCAAGCAGACCAGAGAGCTTTATATCATATTGAGCGTAAGCACCGCGCATCGAATGGTCAATTGCTCCTTGATCATCTGATTCACCGTCCGTTTTATCGCATAGGAAAATATTTACGAATATTGCTGATATTTCTGAACATTCTGCTTCTGTTACGCCTCCGCCTACGAAAGATATCACTAAACACGTATTCCCCATTTACCTCAGAATCCCTGACATACACAAAAAGTCTGATATGCCTGCTTCGACAATATTCCAATTGGCTCAGTCGCACATGTTCAAACGATTTCTAGATTGTTTTCAAATATTCACAGATACATCTGTACACAGCGTTGGTCAAGGCGCCTCTGCAGCTTTTTTGTGCCCTTCGAATGAAGTACGACGTATATTATGTATACCCCAGCCAGCCTCGTCAACAACTCCGGAGCTAGCAGCAATTAATGTTGGACTGAAATACATGCAAAAGCAGGTGATCGCATTGAATGTTGTCATCTTTGCGGACTACCGCGCTGTAATTAACAGATTACAACGCAATCATATTAATTATCCAGTTGTGCGCTGCATTACTGACTCTGCCAAAAAATTTCATCATGTGGGATATCTGTCGTTGCCCAATAGATGCCTTCACACGAAGGAATCGGCGGCAATGAAGGGGCTGATCGGCTGGCTTCAACTTGCATTCGTAACGACTGTGCTTGCCCTAAAATTTTGTGCAAGCTTGATGACGCTCGTCTGCTGATTAGTCGCCACCTACTCAAGCAGCATCCCGACCAGCGCTTTGCAAATGGAACTTTCATGCCCTGCGTTCGCGGTGGAGGCTTCCCTCGTTGCGCTAGAGCGCAACTCCTGAAGCTAAGGGTTAATTGTGTGAACGTGTGCGAACGTTTATACAGACAAGAACGTGTGGCCAGTCCATCGTGTACGTGTTGCGGTTGCTGCGAGGCACTTCAGCACCTGATATTGGAGTGTCCCGTTTTCAGTGCGCAGCGCATGTCCCTAAGTGAGGCACTATCATCTCCTTGGCCTGCGGTGTACCACCCTACACGAGTTTTTGTACCCCAGTGGTTGTGTATCTCGGCGTGATCAAGCTCATCGTGCTATCCTTACTTTTCTTGAATCAACTAACTTAAGTTCACGTTTGTAACTTAGAGACTGTTTCTTCTATTTAACGTTTTCTAGTAGTGTGACCTGCAGTGACCTGCCCTACTGTGTGTGACCTGTACATTATGTTGTACTTTATTCTTTGAGATTTATTACCTGGCTCTTTCTTTCCTCGTTCCTGCCCTTTTTCCTATCTTGGATTTCTGTGTTTCTGTCTCCTCCTTTCTGAACAGCAGGCAGGCGTGGTGCACCTTCCGGTGGCAGTTGCCAGCCTTGCTCCTCGCTTTTCCTTTCCCATCTATGTGTTTTCAAATCAAATTATAATAATAATCTGGTTACAACATCAGTTTATCTTAACGCTCCTACACCCTCTCAAGCACGCGTAAAACCTTTCGCGTACCTCATTGCAACTGCGTCCCCTGTACAGCCTACCCGAAGTTTTCCAGCGAAGCTTTCTTTGCAACTTCCGTCGACTTTCCCGCCACCACCACTGCCGCTGCTGCTGTCTTGAACGTCGGGGAAGTGATTGAGAACGTGTATAATCTACACTGCAAAGACGCGTGAGAGACGTCTGTGAGCTCTTTCCAGCAATAATTAATTGATAAGGACATTGATATTTTGTCTTGTGCTCGTCCTGATATTCTTGAGTTTTTACAGCATAAGCTGTTATGGGCTCATTCCAATAGCCCTTTCGGATCGCGATGGTGTCGGCGGCCGCGGCGGCCGCGTCCATAAACGCTATCGCCAGAAATGCTAAAAAAGTACCCGGTCGCCGTCGGGATCGAACCAATGCCAGCTGCGCGGGAGTCAGATACTCTACCACTGAGCCATGCAAGCTCTTTCTAACAGGCCGGGGGAAAATGCCCTATAAACACGCCCTATAGGCAGGCGCGCAGGCGCAGACAACCCGAGCCTCCGTCAGTATATTGGTGCCATCTAGTTAAGGCGCCTGCAAACACCGCGTGCGCAGGCGCAGACGACGAGATGCGATTCAGACTAGGCGCGCAATCAACGCGATTACAGCCTCGCCAGCATGGTGGCGCCACCTAGTTAAGGTGCCTGCAAACGCCGCGTGCGCAGGCGCAGACGATGAGATGCGATTCAGACGAGGCACGCAATCAACGCGATTCCAGCCTCGCCAGTATGGTGGCTCCACCTAGTTAAGGTTCCTGCAAATGCCGTGTGCGCAGGTGCAGACGACGATATGTGATTCAGACGACGCGCGCAATCAACGCGGTCCCGATACAAGATGTGCGCCACGTATTCTGGGTACCTCTTCGGTACACCTTATGGCGTCTCCTCGCAGGGTACGAACCGCTGCTGAAGAAGCGAATCGTAGAGCTACCGTAGAGCTACGTGATGCCTGGTACAACCAGGCATCATCGGGCTCAGCAGAATGCTGTGCAGAGAGCATTAAAAGCCACAGCTCTCCGTCGACGCCGGGCGGACAGTTCAGACCGTTCTCGTCAAAATCGACGTGAAGAGACTTTGCCGCGAAGACCATGTTGTGCGTGGTGTCGAAATTGGAGCTACTCTTGCGCCGCTAAACCAGCTTACCCTGTGACTGTGCTGCGTGTGCCGCGCAGGCCTGTGACTTTTTCTCTAGTATGTAAGTTGTATGCTATTGACACGCGTGCTCTAGGCAGACGACAACGACGATGGGGGCATTAACGAACTCCGTCTAGTGGGTCAGTGGGATTCTTAGAGGAAGAAGACGTGTCTCTGTTCTGTTTTGTTTGAACAGGTTGTCCTGTGCTGTTCTTGAAGAACGTCTCCCTGTCTTCTGTTCGCGTTGTACCGCGACACTGGTAGAGGTGCGAGGTATTGACTGCGCCTGATGCCCTGGACTCCTTCTGGGAATCGTTGATCTAGCCCGGACGCACTGTCACCAGTTACGACACCCGTGCATTGCTTCAGTCGTCGACTACTAGGCCTTGCCCCAGAGTTCTCCCCTCTTCAACCACCTCCCAGGAGCGCCACGCATCTGGAAATGGTTGAAACTAGCCCACCTAAAGCACCCCAAAGCAGCCGGTCTCCCAGCCCGCAACAGGTAACCGTTCTTCATCCGCTGGTTCCCGATCACTATCGCAGCGCAGCCTTCAAAGACATTGAAGACTGGTTTGACAAGTATGACCGCGTCGCACAGATTAACCAGTGGACAGAGCAGCAGAAGCTCTCTCACGTCTATTTCGCCCTTGACGACAGTAGCTGTACTTGGTACGAGAACCACGAAGCTGGCCTAACGGCATGGAATGACTTCGGGCAGAAAATCACAGATACGTTTTGCAAGTGCCGACCGACGCGACCGCGCCCAGCAGTTTATGGAGCTAAGGGTGCAACAACCCAATGAGTCGGTCACAATGATTGCCGAAGACATGGCCCGCCTCTTTCGTAGAGCCGACCCGAACATGACCGAAGATAGGAAGCTGCGTTAGCTCTTGCGAGGTGTAAAAGAGCAGTTGTTCGCGGGGCTTGTACGAAATCCTCCAGTCACCGTCACTGATTTTATCAAAGAGGCTGCGGCTATTGAGTGGGCTCTTCATCAACGGTGCAGGCAGTACGATGGAATGTGCACCAGCACCGCAATCAATGCCGCCGCATTGACTCCACAGTATCAGAGCTCCTTGCGGGAAATGATCAGAGAGCTCGTCAGAGAAGAAATTCACAGAATTATAACACCGACAGTGGATAGACCCGTCGCGTCAATCGCTGAAGTGGTACGCGACGAAATAAGGCAGGCGTTCCCGGCTGCCGATCTTCAAGACCAACAGCGTCCCATGAGTTACGCCGCCGCCGTGCGATGTCCCCCACCCGTTACAACCACACCGCCATACCATCAGCCTCCGACTGCCGCTTCTTGGTCGCCGCCACAAGAGGAGGCTTTGAGGCGCGCACCCGTGATGCCGATGCAGTCATACCGCCAGCCGTCATTCGCTGCTCCTTGGTCCACGCCGCAAAAAGACCCTACGAGATGGCAGCACTTTCGGAAATTCGACGAGTGGCGCACCGTCGATAACCGCCCTCTGTAGTTTTAACTGTGGAGGTGCCGGCCATATTTCGCGCCATTGCTGGCATCGTGACTCATCATTTTGACCTCTTCGTCCGTGGTCTGATGTTCGACGTGAAAATGACGAATAGCGCACCCGAATCACGCATCCGCGCCCAATGATCGAACCGATTTCAGCCCTCGGTCACGCTCTCCAACCCATCCACGCCAGATGCCTGGTGGACGCACTTTTGCTGACCTTCAAAGACGAAGGTCGCCCAGCCCCCGCGGGGAAACTGAAGGCGGCGACCTCTGGGGGTAAGGTTGCAGGCCCGGCGCAAGACCATAAAAAGCCCCCAACTCTCCCGCTGCAGAACGCCGAGAAGCCGATAACCACCGACCCCGAAGAAATTGTGAGCGCCGACCTTGATGTTTTCGTGGATGGACAGCCGGTGACAGCGTTAGTCGACACTCGTGCCGACTTCTCTATAATAAGTCAGGAACTCGCCCTTCGCCTGAAGAAAGTACAGATGCCATGGGCGGGACCTCACATAAGGACGGCAGGTGGACAATTACTGATGCCTACTGGAAGATGTACTGCTAGACTTAACATTGGAGATTCGTCGTTCGTGGCCGCTTTGATTGTTCTTCCCAGTTAATTACGGCGCCAGAAATAACTTCCCAGACCGCATGGTGACGTTTTATAAGAGCCCTGGTTTAGTCCATTGCTTATCGCCGCAACACAACTCCTTTCGTCTAACAGAAGACGACGTCGTAATCCCACCTCGGTCACGTGTCCTTGTTTCCGTGAGATGTGACGTACTGTTGCATTTCGAAGGAGTTGCCGACCAAATAACCATTTTGTGGTTTACTCACGGTATCTCCATCGAACGAGGAATTGTAAATATCACCGACGGGCGCACGAATCTATTGCTAACAAACTTTATCACAGAGCGACGGCACCTTCCAAAGGGCACGGCTGTGGCTTATTTTGACGGTGTTGCGGATATTCGCGGCTGCTGTTCACTACTCGAAGAAGCGCCTACAAAAGAACCAGCTCCTGCACTTGACGTCAGCACTGTTTTGCCGCAGCACGAACGCGAACGGCTTCTTACGCTACTAGCCAAGTTCAACGACTGCTTTGCGTCGACGTCAGGAGAAGGTGCCGACGCCTCTAACAAAACACCGAATAATTACAGAGGATACAGCAAGACCAATTCACCAAAATCCTTATCGTGTGGCTCCCAGAGAACGTGAAGCCATGCAACAGGTGACGAAAATGCTAGAAGACGACGTGATCCAACCATCAACGAGTCCCTGCCCATCCCCTGTAGTTCTAGTCAAGAAAAAAGACAGCAGCTTGCGTTTCCGTGTGGACTACAGAAAACTAAATCAGGTGACAAAGAAAGACGTGTATCCGCTTCCCCGTATCGACGATTCCCTCGACAGGCTTCGACACGCACGTTACTTCTCTTCCATGGAGCTGAAAAGCGGATATTGTCAAATTGAGGTAGACCCGAGGGACCATGAAAAAACTTTTGTGACGCCAGACGGTCTATACGAATTTAAGGTTTTGCCTTTCGGCTTGCGCTCTAACCCTGCTACGTTCCACCGCCTCATGGATACTGTGCTTTCGGATCTGAAGTGGAAAACCTGCTTAGTGTACCTCGACGACGTCATCGTGTTTTCCGCAACGTTTGAAGAACATCTCGCACGGCTTGAAGCAGTTTTGCAGTCCATACGGTCCGCCGGCCTCACCCTGAAGCCGGAAAAGTGCCACTTTGGCTTTGCGGAACTACAGTTTCTTGGTCACGTCGACAGCCACGGCGGTGTCCGCCCGGATTCTGAAAAAAATTCGGCCGCCCCACAGTTTCCCATAAAAATCCGATAAAAAGACTAAGGCGCTTCCTCGGTCTCTGCGCCTATTATCGGCGGTTTATTGCAGATTTTGCTCAGATTGCGTCGCCGTTAACTCGCCTCACGAGAGACGACGTTGCTTTTATATGGGGCGACGAAGAGCAAGGTGCGTTTAACGTCTTGCGGCAACGTCTCCAGACACCTCCAGTGATTGCCCACTTTGATGAGATCGCTCCTACATTGCTCCACACTGATGCCAGCAATGTTGGCTTGGAAGCTGTTCTTGTGCAGCGGCAGGAGGACACGGAAAGAGTGCTTGCCTACGCAAGCCGAACGCTCACACGCACAGAGGCAAATTATTCCACAACTGAGAAAGAATTCCTCGTCGTGGTATGGGCGCAGTTATGAAATTTCGCCCATATTTGTATGGCCGCCCGTTCAAAGTTCTCAGCGACCACCATTCACTGTGTTGGTTGACGAACCTTAAAGATCCTTCTGGACGATTGGCGCGTTGGAGCCTAAGGCTGCAGGAGTTTGACATGACAGTCATGTACAAGTCGGGAAGCGACATATGGATGCTGACTGCCTGTCTCAATCACCGATAGAGTCGGCTTGTTCGCTCGAAGAAGATGAAACAGCATTTCTTTGTGTTCTGGAGTCCTCCGCCATCGCTCAACAACAACGGGACGACCCTGAGTTGCTTTGTCTAATCAGTTACATAGAAGGAAGATCTGCGAAAGCACCTAGAGTTTTCGCAAGAGGATTGTCATCGTTTTGTTTACGGGCCAATGTCCTTTACAAACGAAACTTTTCTTCGACTGGATCCCCCTATCTGCTCGTCATTCCTGCAGCTCTTCGTATGGAAGTACTTCAAGCCTGTCACAACGAGGTGACTTCTGGTCACTTAGGCTACACGCGAACATTGGGCAGAGTGCGGCAAAGCTACTACTGACCGAGACTTACCACCGCGGTGAAACATCACGTTCGCACTTGTCTCCACTGCCAGAGGCGCAAGTCACCCCCGACGAAACCAGCCGGCCTCCTACAACTTGTCCAGGTTCCACGAACACCATTTTATCAAATCGGAATGGATATTTTGGGTCCACTTCCTACTTCTACTGCAGGCAATCACTTTGTTCTCGTCGCAACCGACTACCTGACACGTTATGCTGAAACAAAGGCCATCCAGAGAGGCACAGCAGCCGAGGTGGCGCGATTTTTCATAGAGAATGTTGTGTTGCGACACGGCGTACCGCGCGTCGTAATAACCGACCGAGGAACTGCATTCACAGCTGCGCTTTTAGATCACGTCTTGCTGCTGAGTGGAACGACACATCGGAAGTCAACCGCCTACTATCCACAAACCAACGGATTGACGGAGCGCCTTAACAAAACAATTGAAGACGTGCTTTCAATGTACGTGGATGTCGAACATAAAAATTGGGATGACATCCTCCCTTATATCACGTTTGCGTACAACACGACGAAACAAGAGACGACGCGCATGACTCCGTTCAGCCTTGTTCACGGCCGGGATGTACGAACGATGTTGAATGCAATGCTTCCACACGAATTTGACGACACTGACACGGACGCCGATGAGTTTACCCAACGCGCCGAAGAGGCTCGGCAGCTCGCACGCTTGCGGATCTGCCAGCAGCAAGACTACGACGCAGGCCGCTATGATGCTCACCGTAGAACCATAACCTATGAAGTCGGCGACCGAGTGTGGGTTTGGACACCCATACGGAAACGAGGCCTCTCCGAGAAGCTGTTAAGGCGATACTTCTGCCCATATCGAGCATTGCGCTGACTCAGTGATGTCACCTACGAGGTCGTCCCTGATAGATCCAACTCTACACGGTGCCGCCCGCACCCCCCTAAACTTGTGCATGTTGTGCGCATGAAGCCGTATGTGAGCGAATGACTATGCGAAGGGACCCTCACTTCCGCAAGTGACATTTCTGGTCTAGCATTGGGGCGATGCTCTTTTAGGGAGGGACAAATGACACGCGTGCTCTAGGCAGACGACAACGACCATGGGGGCATTAACGAAATCCGTCTAGTGGGTCAGAGGGATTCTTAAAGAAAGAAGACGTGTCTTTGCTTTGTTTTGTTTGAACAGGTTGTCCTGTGCTGTTCTTGAAGAACGCCTCCCTGTCTTCTGTTCGCGTTGTACCGCGACACTATTACCTAAGGTTAAGAAGTGTATTGAGATGTGGCCCTTTTTTTATGAATCTTGCTTTGTTTTTTTTTTCTTTTTTATCTATGACGTTTATGCATGGTATGTTATAGTGCTTGACTTGTAAGCAATTCGAAACAACTGCATTACCGCTTTGCCGCTCCTTTCGTTAAATGGGTATTTGGGGCTGGTCAAGCATCCACGGGCTGCATTTTTCCCCACTTTCCCTCAGCAATGCTGTTTTTTGCTTTGTATAAATAAAGCATAAAACTTCTTGTGCGTTGCCACAATGCCCTATGGAGCTCTCTGGTCGTTTCACAATGCCCTCTGTAAATCCCTGGCCATCGACACAATTCCCTCTGGACGGCTGTAATTACGCATTAGCCCCCGGCAAAAGCACTGCAGGAGCTGCAGCACTCACTTTTGTACTCGTATGCAACAGCCCAGAGGGGAGGTAGTATGGTAGAAAGAAGCGACTGAGAATGCGTAAAGCCAACGCCCTCACGAAACGGGTGAATAATAGCAGATCTTCGCTCGTGGCACTTGTCGTACAGGGGATAATCGCAGGAGAAGGGAAAGGCGCCGTCAGAAAGCATGCTTCGTTTGGGTTTCTTTTAATAAAAGAAACGCTACTAATAGACATGGCAACAGCTGTGGAGAAACTGCAAACATTTTATTTCATAGTACGATACCACACGTCCCTACTATTTCTGAAAAATATACGCCGTGCAAGTTTGTACATTCTGACACCTGACGCAGGCCGTGCAGATGCAAAGCTGCACTGAAGTACCACAGCGCAAGCGGTTGTCCAGCAAATGAACACTCGAGCCAGGATGCGATGCGACCGTGTGAGGGAATGAGAGTGCTAACGTTCTCGCAGGCTACTAACAATGGCACACAACAAGGCCTCGAGCAACCAGGTCTAGCTGTGCGTTCTGTGTACTGCGTATACACAAACACAAATGGTGCACGCAAGTTAACATTTAACGTCCCATCACGACTGTCGTAGGCAGTGAACATCACCGCCAAATATTCTCAACGCAAGCGAAGCACAGAATGCTTCGCTTGCGTTGATTCCCACAGTACGTGGAATGGGCATAATTTTAAGTTACGGTGTAGAGAGAGAGAGAGAGAGAGAGAGAAGAGACTTTATTTGCACCTGTCAAATAGATGACGGGGTAGAGGCTTCAGCATAAACCCACACTCATCCTCCCTAACCGTCGACCGGGATCCCTTGGGACGCGGCGGCGGTCAGGGCGAGACCGATCACTTGACGTTGAGCATTTTCTGCTTCGTTGAGTAGCAAGGACTCCCATGATTCTCTGCTTCTATCTGGCTCATCAAAGTTAGGACAGGTCTACACCATGTGGACTAAGTCCGCTATACCATTACAATGCCTACACCGAGGGCTATACAACGAGGGATGCCATTAGCTCAACAGTTGTGGGTTCGGAAATACCCCTGTTTGCAGTTTCCTCCACATAACTTCCTCGCTTTTGGTAAGGTTCTTATCCGCTCTCGGGTAAGTCTTACGCCCCAGCTTATAATGATTAAGAATTTCTTGAAAAGTGTTCAGTTCGTCAGCGGTCTGTAGGGGTTCCTCGCTTGGGGGTGTTCTCGAGACAGCGCTGGAATCCCGGAAAGTGATAACTCGGGCCAGCGCGTGCGCCTTCTCGTTCCCTCGCAAACCCTGATGAGCCGGTGCCCAGATTAGCGAAACCTGCTCCGCCGGGGGCTGTCCGACGGCTAATATGTTTACAGCTGCGGCGGAGATCCTGCCCGCATCAAAATTTCTGATTGCAGATTTTGAATCACTAACAATAACTCTCACATTCTTTTGAGTCAAAGCCAGCGCAATGGCGACTTCTTCCGCCTCCGTTGCTCCGAAATGTCTGACGCTGCAGCACGAGGCAGGGCCTCCGTTTTCGCGTGTAATTACGGCTGCGTATACTTTGCCTTGCTTGTATTCGGCCGCGTCCGTGTATGTCACATCCTGCCTGCCTTCCAGCCTTTTCTGCAGCGCCTCAGATCTGTCCCTTCGCCTGCCCTCGTGATGCACCGGGTGCATATTCTTGGGCTACGTGAGTATTCTCAGCTTGTCCCTGACTCGCGGTGGGACTTTGCCTGTCGGCTTGGAACATGCCTGGGGCTCGAACTCCAGCCGCTCCAGGATCCTTCTACCAGTCTGAGTGCGCAGCAGTCTCTGATATTGCGATACTGTCGCCGCTTCAATGAGCTCGTCTAAGGTGTTGGACACCCCTAAACTTAAGATTTTGTTCGTTGATGTGTTCGGGGGAAGACCGAGAGCCGTCTTGATCCCCCTCCTAATAATGATCTCGACCTTGTCTTTTTCTGCTTTGGTGAATTTCAGGTAGGGGGCTACATATACGACCCTGCTAATTACGAAAGATTGCACTAACCTTAGGAGGTTCGCTTCCTTCATACCCGCGTGTTTGTTTGCTATTCGTTTGAGTAATCGGCACGTCTGGCTGGTACTCGCTTCCAGTCGTTGGATCGTCTCGGCGTTTTTGCCGTTCGCTTGAATCCGCAAACCCAAGACCCTGATACTGTCGACTGTGTGAATAATGTTACCGTTTAGTCTCAGCTCGATGCCGTGCCCCGGGTCCTGTCCCCTTCCCTGTCGCCACGTCTGTGATGTTAGGAAAAGGATCTCCGACTTCTCCGCCGAGCACCTGAGGCCAATCGGCTCCAGATATTCCTCGATAGCTTTGATTGCCCTCTGCAGCGTCTCTTCGATGTGCCCGTCACTGCCTCTGCTCATCCATAGCGTCAGATCGTCCGCGTAGAGCGTATGGTTCAGTCCTTCTATGCCTGCCAGCTTCCCGGGGAGACCCATCATCGCGACGTTGAACAAGGTGGGCGACAGAACTGATCCCTGCGGCGTACCCTTGCTTCCCAGTTTAATACCTTCCAATGACTGCCCTCCCAAGCTGATCGTTGCCGTTATATTCGTAAGAAAATCCTTTACATAATTGTAAGTCTTCGTGCCTACATTGAGAGCTCCGAGACTCTCCAATATGGCCGAATGCTTCACATTATCGAATGCTTTAGAAACATCTAATCCTACGACTACCCTGGTGTCTACTGTTTTGTTGTCTATCACCTGTTCTTTGAGCTGGAGCATGACGTCGCATGCCGATAGATGAGACCTAAAACCAATCATGGTGTCGGGGTACAGTCCCTGATCTTCCAGAAACCTATTCAGTCTACTCTGAATAACATGTTCCATTAATTTGACCACGCACGAAGTAAGTGAAATGGCCCTTAGATGTTCAAAACTAGGTTTCTTTCCAGGCTTTGGAATGAAGACGAGGTTGGCATCCTTCCACGCTGGCGGAAGCTGCCCTCTGTCCCAACAGTCCTGCATGTACGCTGTCAGATTTCTGACCGACACATCGTCCAGATTTCTGAGCATCTTATTATTTATCCTATCTGGCCCTGCAGCCGTCTTCGTCCTCAGATGGTTTATCTCGGCCCTGACCTCACCTACCGTGATCGGGCTGTCAAGATCGGTGTTCTCTAAACCCGAATACTCGGGCAGGGACCCAGACCCCACACAGCTGAGATATCTATCCCGGACCTCGGTGATGAGCCGTTCCTTCATATTTGTAAACGAGCTTCTATAGCTGCTGCCTAGCCTCTAGCTTGGATTTGTCCGGGTCTAGCAAGTGCCGCAGCAGATGCCAGGTCCTTGCACTACAAATTTTGTGGTCCATTTGGTCACAAATCCTGCTCCAGTTCTGCTTGGTGAGGGTCAAAGGGTCAATCTCCTTATTCAACGCAGCCAACTGCCTGCGGAGATTTCTATCGCCTCTTTTCTGCGCGAGCCTCAAGTTGAGCTCTCGCTTTTTGAGCCACAGGTTTATCATGTGTCTGTCAACCTGTTCCTGGTTCTCATCCATCTCGATTTCCTCAGTTGCTTCGTGGACCGATTGAATAACTCCCCTGCTCCATTCATCTATGTCTTCTATGCCATCCTGGCAGGACCGACTGTCCCTGAAAGCATGCCAATTCACAGTTTCTAGCTTCTTCGTGCGAGCTACTGAAGGACCGTCCTCTATGACTATCTCAATTATTCTGTGGTCACTACCCAGATCTTCACCCGTATTGCACCACGTAGCCGAGATCCTGCCTCCAACCAGAGTGACGTCCGGCGTGGTGTCTTGCGAGGCACTGTTACCCTGCCTAGTTGGCCTCAAGAGATCCGTCAAAAGAGTCAGACCGTTCTGCTGTACGCTATTCCATAAATCCTTCCCTTTAACCTGCGCAAACCTGTATCCCCATGTGAGGTGATGAGCGTTGAAGTCACCCACTTCAAGGAGGGGGCTGCCCTTCGCGATCATCCTGACTTTGACGAAGAGATCGTCAAAACCACAGTTACGCCTTTGCCTAGGAGGGCTGTATACGTTTAATGTAAAAAGATTTTTATCCTTTCGCTTACGAGGGACCAGCTCGATCAGTACATGATCCATCTGCATCAACCCCGTCTCGTGCTGCAACACTGTGACGTTGCGTTTGACCAGAGTGACAGCCTGAGTATTGTCCCATCGTCCCGCATACGATTTATACCTAGCAAGCTTCGCGTTCTTTCCACATTCCTGTAACGCTATGACTTGCGGCTTATCCCCGTTGGTCAGGAACGACTGAAGAACGGCTCGTTTGCGCGAGAAACCCCTACAGTTCCACTGCCAGATTGTGTTACGGTGCTGGGCCATCTTTAAATTTCTGAATTTCCTGGCATAGCCATTGCCATTGCCCGTCTCTGTTCGCGGCCTCAGCCCTCATTTGCTCATTCATCTGCTGAATCATACCATGAAGCAGCTTCATGTCTTGTTCAATTTTATCGAAACGTTGGTCGTAATTGTTTACAGTTTCTAAATCCTTCACCCGCTTCTTTTTAGGAGGAGGATCTGCACGTGGTGTTTCCGAAACCGATTGTGATCCCTCTTTCTCGGCCTTCTGGGCTCCCTCATCTATGCGCTTATTTAGCAAAATTATCTGCTCTCGGAGCTCTCTGTTTAGCTCCTGCATGTTGTTGTATTGTGCCTGCATGGTTCTTATCTGTTCCTGCATGAGCCTGTTCTGTTCTTTGAGAGCCTTTACCATTGCGGAATCCTGAGAGCCCTTGTCCACCCAACCCACCTGTGAGTTCGGTGGTGCACTCTTCTGTGAGCTCTTGGACTGTTGCTCGGGACGAGAAGAAGCCTCTTCTCGCGTCGACGGTGTAAGCCTGGGAAACGATGCTGAGTGGTCCCTCGGCGTGCTCTTGGATCTGTCTCGAGCACCGTCATGATGGCTGCATCGCACCTGTTGTTGTTGCTGCAGCGCTGTTTTCGGCGCCTTCTCTTCTTCTGGTTCCGCTGCAAGCTTCGCCTCCCACTGTCGTTTCTTGACAACATATGGCGTGCCAAACAACATCGTACACTTCTTATCTCCAGTCAAATGTTCTTTGCCACACAAACGACACTTTGGCACACACTGGTGGTCCTCCGGCAGTGACGACATACCACACCCGCGGCACTTCGCTTCTGGACTGTTGCAAACGTCCGATCTGTGGCCCAGTTCGCTGCACCGATAGCAAACTTCGTAGCGTTTCTTGAACAGGAAGCATTTCATGATCATGCCGAAACACACGAGCGTTACGTGGCACCTCTGCTTCCGCGAAGGTGATGACGACCATGGTAGATCGGCCCATTCTTCTGATCCCAAGAATCTCTGGGTTCTGTTCGTGCCCGGCGAAACCCTCCATTATCGTCTCCTCGGTCATGCGTATGTCCATTCCATGCACGACCCCTTTTCCACAGTTTTCAGGTGCCACCATGTACGCGGTCACCTCATGGTCCTTATCTTCGATCTTTATAGTTTTGATACTCATGACCTTCTCCGCACACACAAAGTTCAAGTTATGGAAAAGAATCGTACCTTGTTTGCGGTTCACGAAGGCAAGATCAGACTTTGTCTTCTTCTACTCAAGGGACGCGGCACGACGCACAGCTTCGCCGAGTATCGGTTGTGAAGTGTTTTTTATCGCTGCTAGACCCCCTTTTTGTCTGATAATCACTTTCCATCCGTCGTCCGGGAGCTTCGGGAGACGCGTTGCCACAGATCGTTCAGCGATCTTCCTTTCCACTGCTTTGTACGAGCGAACGCCGACACAGCTTTCGGCTCCAGCCACCTTGCAGCCGGCTTCCTCCCCACCTCCGCTGTGCGACGCCGTCTTGGCGTCGCCGACGCCTTCTGGAACTTTCAAGCCTCGGAGCTTTTCGACACACTTTTTGAGTTTGACGACCCATCCTTTTCCTTCCATCTCAATCGGCTCGATGACAGTACCTTCCACAGTAATCTCCATCGTCATCGTGATGCCACCACGGCCGTGGTGGACCGGCGACGGGGCCCCCTGTCCGCCCTCCTGGCCGTAGGCGTCGCTAGGCTTAAAGAAGGCCTAGCGGAACGCACAACGCGTCGGCACGAAAACGACGATAAAATCCTCAAAAATGCACTCACACCCTGGAGTATTGTATCGACGGGTTCCTCGAAACTTCGGCAACACGATTCCACCACCAAATCAGGTGTCCATTGACTTCTACCGCCGCAAAAGCAGACATTACATTAAGTTACGGTGTAAAAATATTTTTCTTTTGCAAGCTCTTCGTGACGCTTTCACACCTATGTAAAGCGTAACATTTTCCACTTTGGAGCACCTACATCTGCACTATCTTAAAGTAGGCGTTTTACGTAGGCCATCATTTTTTTGCAGTTGGCCTTTAAGGGTAGTCTATTACGATCATTAAGAGTGTGTTTCGGCTACTTGCCGTAGAGTACGTGGGACGACAATTTTCTATTTCAAGAACCTTCCTCCACTTGGCAGGTTCCCGCGTACTTGATTTGCCATCACTAGCAGTAGACAGTATTGCGCTGCGAACGATGAAAAACGCAGATGTCAAAGGACACATTTGGTGTTATCATGTCGCTTAATCATTTCGCTTTCCTCTCCTGCCACTTGGTTAGTCATTGTTTGCGACAAACTACGTCTACACCAAGGGATACATCGACAACAAGCCCTAAATGGAATCTTAATGCTGACCGCGGTTTCTTTCGCAACGAACTTATTGAGCGCCAGTAGTAGTGGTGAAGCGGAGTTCACTGCCGAGATGTATTAGAACCGATTATTCTTGGAAACGTTATGTGTTGTTGCTAATGGTAAGAATTTTCGTTTGCATTTTCCTTTCTGTGTTGAGTAAAATTACATGCATATTTCTCTCACTTTGACCAAATCATATATCAATACATAAATATCAGTTTGCAAAGATCTTGAACACAATGACATCATGTTTTCGCAATGTCTACGCACCAAAAGCGTAGACATTCATTCAGCATAGCGTGCTGTGAGCGTTTTTCCTGGTGGTACCTTCAATCTGCGAAGTGGAGGTTTTTTATATCATATTTTACATATCTATCAAACGCAATATCATTGTACATTTTGTATTGATAACACTAGCTTTGTAGAATAACCAACGCATGTACACAATTCCTATAAATATACCTGTGCTCTTTGTTCGATGTTAGACCGGGCGCTTAGAAGACGGGCGTAGGTGGAGAGCGCTTTCCCATATTTTTAAACGTCCTTTTCTCGCCCAGGATGGCACTTGTGCCTTCAAAAAAGATGGCGTAGGTGCAACTGTCACAAACATGAAGATGATCAAAGAAGGTTCTGAAGCCCATCTGCAAATCGCTGTTGCCACTGTGGGACCAGTCTCAGTGGGCATTGACGCTTCGCAAGAGTCATTCCACCACTACGAGGATGGCAAGTACCGCAGCAGCCATATTATGCCGTTAAATATCTTTTTCTGGAAATGTGCGCTATATCTTTGCACTTGGGCTGCATTTTGCTGACAGGTATGCCTCACATTTGGAAACAATTTTTCCCAAGCCCACTCCTGCGTCTTCACGTGCTAGTGCCAAGCTGAATATTGCTCAACCTCGAAAATGGAACGGGTTGACCTGGATCAGTGGCGCAGCTTTTCTTAAATCAGCCGCTTTCATTTTATTGTACGCGTCTCGGTGAAATTCTGCTTGGCCTTACAGCTTACTTCACAGCAGGAAATCAGTACTTTAGTGAAATAAGCAAACGTCGGGAAAAAATTATAGCTGCAAGGAGACCAAATACTATTCAACAGGAAAGGACATGTGGGATACAGTTTACTAGTACCAAGGTACACTTACTTTATAAAATAGTAATATCTTACATTAAACGCGGACTTCAATTTTAGACCGCTCCAGTTTTCCTTTCAAGCAACCTCTGAGGGCCCTAATTATCACACAAGCTTCTGCCACTAAGGAGGCTGCTAGAACACTTCTGTAATGGCTATTGAACACGTTCCATTAGCGCTTAAGGTAGTGGCTCCACTGTCAACCCTCTTGCCATTCTTGCATAATGCGGTTCAACAGTACGTATCAGCTTTGCTTGTGCATCAAGCGTATACCCCCTTTGCCAAGTCGAGTATTAAACCTTTCCGTGTGATGAACCCCCTAACCATAATACGAACTAGCGCCAAATTAGCGCGTCCATAAATGAAGCACCGCCAACGCTTTTGGTGTGCGAGAGGCATCTTCAAATGCACAGCGCGATGTGCAGTCACATTAGCGGCATGAGCGACCTGCAATTTAGTGTTGCACTCGCGTAACTTTATGTGACGGGCTTCACGGAGCTCAAGGACGCTGTCCAAATAATCAGTGACAAGCCACCGCTGGTGCGTACTAATTCATAGACGTTATTTCCGAGCATTTGAACGGAAATATACGGCGTTAGATTTCACGCAATATTCACGGCAAACAGAGGACCGGAGACGCGTCGACCTCTTCAACAACGGCCAAATAGGGGCAGTAGACATTCCGTCAGCAAAGCCTGCTGCGAGCGTTTTCCTGGTGGTCTGCAAGACCAACATTCCTACAAATTTGCGTATGCGGGAAAAACCCACGATGTCCGCAACGATAGCAGCAACAACCCTGGCTTTCATCGTGTATAGGCCTAAGCCCGTCTAGTACCGGCGCACATGAACGGTACGGTATAGACCTCCTCGGCAAAGATATTTTGCTGCTGGATCGATGGGAAAGACACGAAGCTAGGGCCATGTCGTCCGTCCTGGGTGTGTTCGGGAGTGATTTTCATAGAGCCCACTCAGTCAAGCAAACGAAGTTAGATGATTCGTTGTTTCGTTTATGTGATGTTCCGAAACTGGCTTGTACCGTATAGCAGGAAAGGCCAAATTTTGACACCTATAATTTATTAAAACGGTATATGTAAGTTTGGAAGCGCAGGTAGAAGCACACGGCCTCGCATAATCTTTAGTAATACTGCATTCGAGGCTGACTTCTGGTTCCGCTATTAAGTACACTTTAAGAGAATATTGTCAGGAGGGTCGATGAACTGATTTGGAACATTGCGCAGAAATTACGCCGCTACAAGGAACTTTGGGGAAAGCTGGCACGCGACCCCGGCAATTCGCGGAGCCGTTTCAGACTTCCCAATGTTTTTTCAGGTTCACTTATGAAAACATAAAACGGGTTAACTTGTGAAAGTGTCAAACTAAAGAGAAGAGGTACAATTAGCTGAACTGCCAAAGCTAATGAATAAGAAGAAAGTAAGAGCTACTCGGAACTATAATGTGGGAAAGATTGAGGAAGCCGTAAAATATAGACGCAGCATTAAATCACTGAGAAGAAAACTTGGCATGGGACAAGACGTGTGCACTGAAAGATAAGCAGGGTAATATCATCAGCAATTTCGATGACATAATAAAAGCAGCGGAAGAGTCTACACTGACCTGCAGTGTCCGGAGCAGCCAAGCTACTTTCACTCGAAGCAGTGATGAACAGGATACAGAGTCGCCTTTTATAACTAGCACTGAAGTTAGAAGGGCCTTGCAAGACATGACCAGAGGAAAAGCGGCTGGTGAAGACGGAATAACAGTCGGCTTAAGAAAAGACGGAGGAGATATCATGCTTGCAAATCTTTGAGCCCTTTATACACAATGGTTCACGACTTCAAGTGTACCAGAGAACTGGATGAATGCCAACATTACACTAATCCATAAAAGGGAGACGTTAGAGAATTGACGAATTGTAGAGCCCTTAGCTTGCTCTCATTACTGCATAAAATATTCACCAAGTTAATTTGCAATGGTACCAGGGCAACACTTGACTTCCTTCAACGAAGAGAACAGGCTGGCTTCAGGAAGGTATATTCTACTATGGATCATATCCATGTCGTCAATCAGGTAACCGAGAAATCGGTGGAGTACAATAAACCTCTCTAAATGGCTTTCATAGATTAGGAAAAGGCGTTTGATTCAGTACAGGTACCAGCAGTCATAGAGGCACTGCGTAATCAAGGAGTACAGGAGGCATACGTGAATAACTTGGCCAATATCTACAAATATTCCACAGCTACATTGCTTCTCCCCAAGAAAAGTAGAAAGTTACCTATCAAGAAAGGGGTCAGGCAAGGAGACAGAATCTCTCCAATGCTATTCACTGCATGCTTAGAAGAAGTATTCAAGCTCTTGGACTGGGAAGGCTTAGGAGTGAGGATCGACGGCGAATATCTCAGCAACCTTCGGTTTGCAGATGACATTGTCCTATTCAGCAGCAATGGAGACGAATTACAACAAATGATTGAGGACCTTAATCGAGAAAGTGTAAGAACTGGGTTCAAGATGAATATGCAGAAGACAACGATAATGTTCAACAGTCTGGCAAGAGAACAATTATTCAGGGTCGCAAGTCAGCCTCTAGAGTCTGTAAAGGAGTACCTTTATTTAGGTCAATTACTCAAAGGGGACCCTCATCATGAGTAGGAAATTTACAGAAGAATAAAATTGGATTGGAGTGCATACGGCAGGCATTGCAAAATCCTGACTGGGAGCTTGTCACTGTCGTTGAAAAGAAATGTGTACAGTCATTGCATTCTACCGGTGCTAACATATGAGGCAGAAGCTTGGATGTTAGCAAAGAATCTCGAGAACAAGTTAAGGAGTGCACAAAGAGCGACGAAACAAAAAATGTTCGGCCTAACATTAAGAGACTGGAAGAGAGCGGTGTACATCAGACAGCAAACGGGGATAGCGTTATTCTAGCTGCCATTAGGGCAAAGAAACGGAGCTGGGCAGGTCATGTGATGCGTGTAATGATAACCGGTGGACCATTAGAGTTACAGAATGGATACCAAGAGAAGGGAAGCGCATCGAGGACGGCAGTAAAGTAGGTGGGGTGATGAAATTATGAAATTTGCAGGCCCAAGTTGGAATCAGCCAGCGCAAGACAGGGGTAATTGGAGATCACAGGGAGAGGCCTTTATCCTGCAGTGGACATATAGGCTGATGATGATGATGAAAAGCTCGCCTTTCATGTCTATCACTACGAGAACCCGGACATCTGATAAAGCTTGAGAAGCGAAATACTTTATTGCTTTCAGGATTTCAAACTCAGTGGACGCACTTTTTGATTGTGTCTACCTCTAGTTTGTATAGTTCTGCTATTGTGTTGTTTTGCATGGGCTCCGAACACGTCCCGTCCCGTACACATCCCGAACACGTCACGTGTCCGACTATTTCGGGAGGATGTTGGTTCTCCAGAATTGATGGCAGGGGCAGCTTATACGAGCTGTTTTTTAACCTAATTTCTCATTATGCAAAATTGTTATACAGGCTGTGCGAAGAATTCTTGCATTACACGTCCCAAATAAACAATATAGGAGAGAATAAACTGAAGTAGTGAAAGGTATATGGAAAACAAATGCAAAACCGATGGTGGTGTTGTGATTCGAATTTTGGAAGAAAAAAATTCATCCATGCGTAATTTGCCGGTAATGAAAGACTTCTTTAACATGACAATCTTCCAGCGCTTTAGTTACGCTAACGGCTTGCTCATATCTAACATGACATGCGTATGTAGATATGACGTTCTTTCATAGGTAGAAAAAGCTGCATTATGGCTACATAAACCACGCATTATGTTTATAAATGATTATTTGTGTCGCACTCTTTGCCCTGCAGGAGTTTACGACGACCCAGATTGCTCTTATACGCCAAATCACGCTGTTGTGATTGTAGGCTATGGTGAGAAGGATGGGAAAAAGTACTGGATAGTGAAGAACAGGCAAGTTGCATGCCTAATGTGTTCTACAATCAGCGACAATTTCAATGACAATTAGCATCCTGGAGAATTAGACACAGTCGAAGACACTACTTCTTCAAGGACGAATATCGCAAATTTTAGCGCACCGATACCGAGTGCTAAGAGAAACAGCAAGCCCATGTTTATTAATACATCTAACTTGTGGGGTACCCAATGAAAGGTATTGTCGCCATGCAAGTACAGGCTTCGTAACCCAAATAAACACAAAAGTGTGGCGAAGACCCTTTCCGAGTGCCTGCACTAGTTCGCATTGATATCACGAATTTTCCCAGCAGTTGTGAGAAGGTAATTCAATGTTTTCCACAAGAAAAGTGATTGCATTGCCTTTTAAGTAAACCGGACAGGAAGCATAGGAAGTTATGAGGACATTTTTAGCACGATTATTGGTCTACAAAAAGGAAAACTTTTTTTGAAATCCGTGATGCCACACCAAGGCGCCGACTAGTTCAGGACGAGTTTGAACAGCTGAACCGGACGACAAGAGGCTAAGGGACACAGACAAAGAGGTCACTGTACTGTCACCTGACTTATTTTCGCGCGTGCGGCTACATATGTAACAATGCGCGCTAAAAAAGTAAAAGTATAGACATGGCATTCCCCCTTCGCATATTGGCCGCTAAAGGGGGTCGATACGCGATCTTAAGTGCCCTACCGGCAAGATGTGCTCTTCCTTGAGTCGTCAGAGATACTGCTGACACGCATTCTCCACTCCTTATGTATCACAGTAGCTTTCAGGCTGTTCTATTTTTGCATCTTGGCGCTTTTCAAAACGCGTACTTGGTGAAAACGGGCTTGGCACGCACAGTTTCTGCAATGAGCAGCTGTCCGATGTCCCAAGGGTGATATTGCCCTGAGTGAGGTGAGCCCCCTGAATAAAGAAAAAGAAAAAAAATAGCCGCATTCCTCTTCATCCGGCCTCTCCTCCTCTAGGTATCCTCGCCGCTCGCCCTTTCTCTCGTCGCTTGTACTCGCAGGTTGGCCGTTCGCTCCACGGCGCGCCGGTTTCGCCCATAGAGTTACGCGAGGTGAGACATTAAAATTGTGTTTTTACGTATGAATTTTTACCGTAGTTAAGGCTTGTAAATTGTGTGCAGTGCTAGGAAGTGATGATGCAACGCTACAAAACTGGCAGAAACAGATGATTTTTGTGCTTTTCGGCAGAATAACTGCGCACTTGTTTTTCCAATTCGGTGTGGTTGCCTGCTTCCAGTTAGTAGCCGTTTGAGGCTACTGTCGCGGACAAAGTCCTTTTATTGTCGAGTTCTAGCACAAACATCAGAGCTCTTTGTCTGACCAATAATGTATACGCAATGTACGCGATGTTCATATCGTGTACATTTCACCATTACGCCAGAGCACGGTGTAAGAAATATACTTCAGGTGTTGACACTCGCCGCCGCCGCGGCGGAGAGCGCGCAAAAATCGTGTTTGCTGTAGCCACGCCCCATGCTGAGCCGCAGTGCCCCCCCATGGAGCTGTGAGTCAGGGGCCGAACCGTAACCTAGGCAACCTAGGCGATTCCACCAACCTGGAGTTTCAACCAATGCTCGTCCCACCGGGCGCATCCGTCGGTTTTGCGCCGAACAAGATCTGGTCGCGCCGTTGGGTGAGAGTCAACACCTGAAGTATACGCGATTTCTTACACAGTGCGCCAGAGCTTTTAAAGCGAAAGCTTTAGCAACCTAGTCGAGCCGAGTTTCGCCGTCGCCAGCAATTTGACCTTCATTTGACCGCAGCTGCGCCGTAGCCTCGGCAACGCATCGCATGACTCGCCGCGCCAAGCTCCGCCGCCGCCGGCTTGGCGCATGCGCTCTCCGGAGCTGGGTCGCCGCCTGACCACGTGACTCGCCACGCGCCTGTCTAAAAGGAACGCCACGCTCGCTATGAATGAGAGCGAGGCCGGACCGGCTTCTCTGAGCGTTGCGCGGGCGCGGGAGGCTTTGAGCCGTCGTCGGCAAGTGGCGTCTGACCAGCCCGCGGATATCGCCCCGCGAGCTGCTTCACTGGAAAGGGTCCGGAATGCCAAGCGCGCGAAGCTAGCATCGGAGACTGAAGAATAGCTAGCATATAATTTATACCTGGCTTAAAGCTGATTGTATGTTTAAGTATAATAATTACAGCTATATCAACGATTAACCAAGTGAAACCAAGACTTAAGCAGGCTAAACCAAGCTTCCGATTTGCATATCCAGGTTTAGCTGAGCTAAGCTGCAGCCATATTTTAGTGTTATGTCGTCATCGAACAGGGTACCTGCAGGTAAAAACACGCGGCTTGCACAGTTCAAGCCGCTTCGCATGTTATTTCTATTGCATTGATCAGTTTTTTATTTGGCGTTCTAAATACAGTTGGCCGGCGTGAAACGCCTGTGATTTCTAGACTTCTTGGAACCTGCGAAAAAAAAAACACAGAAATGGGGACACTATACGAACTCGAGTGCAGTCTATCAACACGTATTTAATTGGAAGACACTTGAATATGTATTAAAAGACGCAAGACGACAATATATACAAACACAGGGTGCGCGAACGCGAAAGTTCTACTGCGGGTCGCAAAAAAAAAAGACTGTTATACCGGTGTCACACGTACATACGTACCGGTGTCACACGTATCGATCGGGGCCGATCCGTATTGGGCTTGATCGCGATCAACAGTGGTCGCTGCTAGAAATACCGGTGTCACACGTACGCTTCTGGTCGCTATCGGGACCGGTCCGCATTTCTTGATCGCAATCAACAGAGGTCGCTGCTGCACGGTCCAACGATCCGGATCGATGTATTATCGTCTGCTGGTCATCGGCAGCTCTCAGAACTACATAATGCCTTGGCTACAAATTCAGATTTGCAAAATATGGATCAATTTGGATAACATTTCAAATGTACAAGTGAATATTGCTGATAAAAAGGTTTTGAAAGGTTCTCTATTGAGCGGCCTTGGTGTTTCTAGCGTTTTCAGAACACTGCACTAGTGTCGCGATCGAAGGGCCTGACTGCGATTCTCCGATCGCGATCGCCCGGATCCGGATCCCGCATGATCGCGATCGCAAATGACCGTGTAGCAACACTCGATCCGGATCCAGCCCAATAGGCATCGTTCCCGATCGCGATCAGAAGTGTACGCATGACACCGGTAACGAAAAAGCAATCCTTCCACAAGTCTACCCATGGCTAAGCTTAACCACGCTCGAGTTACGTAGCCCGTGAACAAAGAAAAAAACTCTGTTTGTGTACACTTTTGCACCTTTAGCACACCTAAATGCGGTCCTTGACATAAAACAAAACAATAACAGAGTTCTTCAATGACGCGGGTAGCCAAGGAGCTGAACCAAAACACATCAAAGCCCTTGCGAATGCCTCGCAGCAGCAACTCGACGGCAAAATGTCAAGGTCGCGGCTGCACCGAGACGCGGAAAAATGAAAAAAAAAGAGAGAGAAAAGGCGCGAAAGTACCATGTGATGACGTTCAACCAATTCGGAGACGCAGACCTTCTCTCCTGCCGCCTCTCACGCTCCTCGCCGTAGCTGCGGCGGCAAGATAAAACAATGTCGCTACCTTTTTTTTAGTAAGGGGGGCTTAGAATGAGGCAGCATGTTATGTGGTCCGCACATCGAGGCATCGTCTTGCTTGCCCGCTATAGACGCGGCCGCATGATACGGGGATACCAACACGACATCCTTCGGGCGCGGTGCGTATTGCAGGAATCATGCTTGTCAAGCCCCTTTTAATCAAGTCAGTAATTTAAATAAAAGTGGCAACAAACAAAAAAAGCAAACCCTGGAAGCCATTCGGGTGTCTAAGGAAGACAGCACGTGTATCAGCACTACTTCAATATCTGTGATAAATGAAAAAGGAGCATATATTGGCGGCAGTTTATTTCGGATCACGTATGGACTCTCTTTACGCGGCCGATACGAGGCGCGGACGCTATGCGTCTCTTCATAATTTGGCGTACACTACTTCCATGTAGCCGCATGCGCGAAATTAAAAGTCAATTGAAAGTACAGCGACGCCCTTGTCTGGCTTCCTCATCTGTTTGTTTTTCAGTTTAAGTGTTCAACGTCGTCTTAGCTAGGGAGCAACTAGCTGAGTTAGATGCTATTCTGGGCTTGTTGAATCTCTAAACGTGTATATTTAGCACGAATCCAAGCATCCAATTTTTCCCGAAATGCGATGACACGTTTTACATCTAAGAATGCATAATGCGCTTGTATTTCATGCCTACTTTATTATAGAGCAGCCACCAGCATTTGAGGTTTGTGGTGGACTTTTAATCAGTAATTTTGTTCTCTTACAGCTGGGGTGACAAATGGGGTGACAAAGGTTACGTGTACATGTCTCGAGACAAGAAAAACCAATGCGCCATCGCTTCCTTCGCTGTGTTCCCGATTGTATAGATATAACGTTTATAGAAGCCTAAATAAAGTAATATTGACAGAAGCATTTCACTGTTCTCTTTCCTCCTACTGAAATAGTTCTGAAATATCGTTGTATCGTAATAAAAATCGAACGAAACAACTGCGGGAACTCATTCGAAATTGCGGTAAAAAGTATTATATATATATATATATATATATATATATATATATATATAAGTGTGTGTGTGTGTGTGTGTGTTTACGTACAGCGCTTCACTTGAAAAACTATCTTATGCTGATTTTTCCCGAGTTTCAAGATACGTAATTATCATTCTTTAAAATGGCATTCAGAGCACGTGATGTGAAAACATCTGGGGACAGGGCCTTGCTGGTTGCGTTTTTAATGCTACGGTCCACGACCACAAGCTACTCCACACTTAGGCAGAAACGCATAAGAAGCGGTGCTAGTCAGGGATAAATGGTTTCTGTTTGGCATACAGCATAATTGGAGCCTTAAACGGGTGTTGCTCAGGATTCACCTTGTTTGATAGCAATTGTGATAGTGGCCCTTGCTTTTAAACAGAAAAATATAGGCAAAGCTTGGACGAAACATTTATGCCGGGGTGGTTACGTAAAATATCTGATGACCCTACAACTGTACCTACGTCTTCTGGTATAACTAATGCTGCCAAGACACAATACAGGCGGTGTATGGCCAATGAGTTTTGCGGAATTCCGAGACGCAGTGGAAATATTGTCAAAAAGAAGCAATGCACCTGATATTACTACAAATGTGCAAAGAAAACACATGTGGTTTCCTCAGAAAGCCAGCATGGTCTGTAGATTTTCGCAGAGATAGTTGGACTTGTTCAGTCTTATTATGCCCTGTTTTCAGGCTTAGCCGGTAGTGCTCGATCCAAACACACTTTCCATCCTGGCTGATGGCGACAGAGTCCTGTACGAAGAATGTTTACTTGATTAAAATAAGCAAATACAGAAACAATGCATAGCTCACGCCGTAAAAAGGCAATGTCGTGTGACCTGCAGCTGCACCAGGTGAGTTCTGCGGGAGACCCAGCTATCCCTCAGATGACGTAATGCCCAGTGTTTGTAGCCGCTGACCCGTGTTACGCTAGAAGGTATCGAATGATAAAGCTTCGTTTTCGTTTGATTGTGGATGCACAGTACACTCTGAGTTGTCGAGAAATGCAGCATTTGATCTGCAAGCCTCCTGGCTAGCTCAGTCATTGACCCCATGTCACGCAGCCCGTGTACGAGGCACCAACACCTGGCCAGATTACAAAGCCGACTTATCAGCTTCCGAAAATAGCACACGAAAGCATGGACAAATAATAAGAGGCCTTCTGGTGCGCCAGCGAACGCCGGTTGTGGTTCAAAAACCGAGTGAGAGCCCAGAGTTGTCAAAACAGAACAAAATGTATTCTTCGAATAAGGCAGCTACATACACAAATACACACTTCGTCTAGGCACATCACAATGCAATTCAGATGGGTGTTAACAAAACGCGGGAAAATAATTAACGACAAGCACTAAGAGTCCAACGCGTGCAGTACAGAATGAATAGGAACATTCGTATTCACCCGTGCTGAACTTTAGCAGGACGATCTCGGCGTAGATCGCGGCAAATCTCGAAAAAGGAACTTCTGCCGGAAATTCAGACGCTCGAGGAACTCGTTGGTTAGCTTGCCGGGTAATCCCCTTCTCTGCAGGCGGTGAGTCTTCACGTCACATCTCTTCACCGGCGTGGTCTGATCCCCCTACTGATTCCCGCACGGCGCTTTTATCGCCTTTGCCGGCGTTTCTCGAACTTTCTGACGTATTCGGGCTCCCATAGCATGAACAAAGCCTGGGAATCTTCTAGACATTCCTCGCGTTTGCGGCCGCGACCCCCAAGACTCTCCGAGGAGGGTGGTGACTCCTCCGTTGGCGCCCGCTCCTCCTCTCTCGGCTCGCCGTGTGTCGGGGTTTGAGAGGGTGTTTCGGCGCGCGCCCTCTCTCACCTCTCTCTCAATAGCGTCACCTTCGCGTATCTTGTCGAAGCTTTTAAGGCTTCAAGGCTTCTAGTCTCCGTTGATCGCGTCGGCTGCCTGTGGCGGATGTCCTCTCTACCTCTGTCGAAGCTGCCGCGGAACCGACGTGCTCCTTCGCTGGATTGTATGACACGCGGCGCGCGCTTTGATTTAGCGCACTTTAGTGACAGTGCCCCACACTTTACGAACATTATGCAATAATATATCAAGAAATCACAAAAGTAGCGCACACAAAAGTCCACTACGAACAAGTCCGCATGTCCATAAATCAGTCCCCCACAAATCACACGTCACTTCACTCGCGATACATCGTGTACACAAGTCACACAAGTGCACTCGTTCAAACAGAATAACACATCTCTCGCATAACAAGGCAGAAATATGAAACAGAGCATGTGAAACAGGTATACAAAACTGTGGCAGGTTAGTTTACATAGCACATACAAAACAACACTCTGTTCATGATGCATGAATAAACACCCACTTCATTCATCAAAACACATTGCACCACACGTAATCGTCAACGCATTTTAAACCCGACTAAGGTAATCAGCGGTTTTTTTATATCCGGCTAAGGTAATCGGATAGTCTGGGGCTTGAACTTCCTTGAAATTTTCTACGATTACATCATATAGTGGGTGGTCCATAAAGAAAGCAGTGACATTCCCGCTGACATTCCCGACCTCAATCTTGGCTTCGCGAAGCTTCTTAGCCGTACCATCGACCCGGTAAACTAAACTAGTTTCGCCCGTGAGCTCATCGTCGTTGACCAAGTCCCTTCGCACGATCACTGTGCTGCTGCGGTGTCTTTCAACACCGTGATTGGTATTCCTGCCATTTTTCTGGCAAGCACAGGCATTCCTCTAACGAGAAATTCTGAGCGTTATGTCCTTACATTATTACCAACCGGAATTCTTTTTCCGTTTCGCAGTTCTACAAAACTGGCATTTATGTCTTCTACTTGGTGTTTTGGCGGGGCATACACACATGATGATTGGGGAGCTTTTTTCCTTCCGCTGCGACATTTATTAGCTTTGTGACCAGTTCGCCAACATTTAAAACATTTGGCACCATAGGGGGCGCGTAAAATTGCTCCGACAATTGCTATCATGGTGGCCCAGTGGGTTACGAAGATAACACCTCAGAACAGGCTTCTGAGGATTTCTCCTTTCGTCGGATGCCAGTTTCTTTGCGTCCTCTGGACCTTCTTTTTTGATCATGGAGAGATTGGTGCTTCCAAAATTGGTCTGCCAATTCCAGCATATCTTGAAGCGATTTAGCTTTCCTTTCTTTTAGATAGAGTGACAGGCTCGGGTGGCAAGTAATGAGACATTGCTCCTTGATCAGAAGCTCTAAGCGCACTGTACTCCTGTGCAGTTTCTGAAAGTTTGGTCCACCTATCGAAATAGTAGCTGAGCCGCGCGGAAAATTGCGTAGCAGTCTCGCCATCGGTGGGCTTTCGGGTCCTAAACTTATCTCGAAAGCCTTCTATGGTGAACCTAAATCTCTTTACTAAAGCGGCTTTCACCTTTCCATAATTTTAAGCATCAGTTGGCGTCAGCCTACCGTACACACTAAGTGCTTCACCACCCAAACGCGTCTTAACGGAGTGGCCCTATGCTCCTCTGGCCAATTCTGGCTTTTAGCAAATGTCTCAAATCTGTGAAAGTAAGCATTCAGGTCATCTTTTCTTTCATCGAATGCCACAAGCAGCTTGCTTGGGTTCAGACGGAAGCTAGTTTCTTCCCTTTCAGTCCAACCTACTCTTGCCTGATGGGCAAGAGTAGTACGAGTTCTAACTCCTGCTGTCTTTATCTTTCTCTCTCAGCTATTTCAGCTTCTCGTTGTTCTTTATCTGTAGCTCCATCGCCTCTCTTTCTTCTTTTCGCTCCTTCGCCTGTCTTTCTTCTCTTATCTGTAATTCCTTTGCCCCTCTTTCTTCTTTTATCTGTTGCTCCTTTGCCTCTCTTCCTTGGCCCTTTCGGCCGCTAACTTCTCTCTCTCTCTCTTTCAACAGTTTCTTTTTGCCTCTGGCTAACCCACTTCCGTCTTTCACGTCCGGAAAGACCCATCTTCTCACCAAGGGCAGCCAATTTCTCGAGATCCATGATGCCCTCCGAAAATCTAGCCACCTGCAATAAATATCTGCCTAGATTTAGAATTGAAGAATTATAGACCCATTAGCTTGCTTTCAATAATGTATAAAATATTCACCAAGGCAATTTCCAATAGAATCTGGGCAACACTTGACTTCAGCCAACCAAGAGAAGATGCTGGCTTCTGGAAGAGATATTGTACGATGCATCATATCCATGTCATCACTCAGGTAATCGAGAAATCTGCGGAGAACAATCAACCTCTCTATATGGCTTTCATAGATTATGAGAAGGAATTTGATTCAGTAGAGATACCAGCAATCATAGAGGCATTGCGTAATCAAGGAGTACAGGAGGCATACGTGAATATCTTAGCAAACATCTACCAGGATTCCACAGCTACCTTGGTTCTACACAAGAAAAGTAGAAAGTTACCTATCAAGAAAGGGGTCAGGCAAGGAGACACAATCTCTCCAATGCTATTCACTGCTTGCTTAGAAGAAGTATTCAAACTCTTAGACTGGGAGGTTTAGGAGTGAGGATCTACGGCGAATATCTCAGCAACCTTCCGTTTGCAGATGACATTGTCCTATTCAGCAACAATGGAGACGAATTAGAGCAAATGATTGAGGACCTTAATCGAGAAAGTGTAAGAATCGGGTTGAAGGTGAACATGCAGAAGACAAAGATAATGTTCAAAAGCCTGGCAAGGGAACAAGAATTCAGGATCGCCAGTCAGCCTCTAGAGTCTGTAAAGGAGTACGTTTATCTAGGTCAATTACTCACAGGGGACCCTAATCACGAGAAAGAAATTTACAGAAGAATAAAATTGGGTTGGAGTGCATGCGGCAGGCATTGCCAAATCCTGACTGGGAGCTTACCACTGTCGTTGAAAAGAAAGATGTACCATCATTACATTCTACCGGTGCTAACATATGGGGCAGAAACTTGGAGATTAACAAAGAAGCTCGAGAACAAGTTAAGGACCGCACAAAGAGCGATGGAACGAAAAATATTAGGACTAACGTTAAGAGACAGGAAGAGAGCGGTATCAATCAGAGAAGAAACGAGGATAGCCGATATTCTAGTTCACATTAAGCGGAATAAATGGAGCTGGGCAGGCCATGTAATGCGTAGGATGGATAACCGGTGGACCATTAGGGTTACAGAATGAATACCAAGAGAAGGGAAGCGCAGTCGAGGGCGGCAGAAAACCAGATAGGATGGTGAAGTTAGGAAATTTGCAGGCGCAAGCTGGAATACGCTAGCGCAAGACAGGGGTAATTGGAGATCGCGGGGAGAGGCCTTCATCCTGCAGTAGACATAAAATATAGGCTGATGATGATGTTAATGATGAAGGCACTCGAGGTGGTTAAAAATTATTCCGGCATCCACCTCCACGGCGTGCCTCATAATCAGATCACACTTTTTGCACACAACACCGCATAGTTTCGCTTTAATTAGATTCTCACGAATTATAGGTGACCACAAGTGTGTGTATTCTTTTCGTGGTCATCTGTTCCGCGCAAGAAGTCTTTATAGATGAACTCAAAGGCTCTCAAAATAATGATAATAAAGGCTGTCAAGAAAGCTATTTGAATAATTTCCCATTGTACAAATACACTCTAAGTTCATTACAGTTGGGCACCATGAATTCAATGTGCTTTTGCATGTTTACTGGCAACAAAGCCAGCTTAACTTGCCTACAGGTGTCTCTGCAGTTGTAATCACATCACAGGCTCGGCGATAGACAATGAGGACCAAATTGTGGAAGCTTCCTTTCATTGGGCTACTTTAAACCGTACGCGAAGAGCCCGTTATGCCTCCTTACCGTAAAGGATAGATGGAGAAAGCAAGTGTATTCTGCAAGCTCCCTTTACCCGCCCTCACAAAAAATGCATTATGTTAGATATGGAACAGATGCCGCAGGTCTGGGTTCAGTGGCATCCGTCATAAGTCCCTATTCAGCAAAATACAGATATTGAAATATTATCTACGTTGAGTTGCTAATACACAAATACGAACGCTGTTTCTGGATTTCTGTTTAACGTTAATGCACATAAGGACACCTTGCAGAAGTGCTCATGACAACACCCATTGAAAGGGATGCCAGCTGCTTCAGACCTACCAAATCATCCTGCACTGTTTTGCACTTCTGTTTCCAACTGTTGCTTTTCGTGATGCTTCGACAGCAACGTATTGGTGACGATTGGACTCTGTTCCCCAGACAGGTTGTCGATTTTTCAGTGTTGTAGGCTTGAAGAGAGATGCTATGCTACCTGCAGATAGCTTCCAAAATTTGGCTGCACGGGTGGCAATTCATGTGTGCTGCGCTATCTTGGAGGCCATAGACTGCAAAATTTGTGCTTTGTATTCGGTATAGGGTGTGACACAACCTCCATTTCATAGGTCCTATAATGTTATGAATGCTATCAGCCATGTGGATTTGGGGGTGTCTGTTCTAAAGTTTACGCAAATGCTTTCTGTCAGATGAAAAAAAAATGGAATTCATCAAGTACTTGCCTACATGGAAGTGTTATGTGCGGATGCATGTTCACTTTCATCAATTTTTCTTTCTTGAAAACCCCTCTGTTAGCAACCTTTCTAAAAACACCACTTACTTGTGCTTTACAGTATTGCGTGCGAGTTGCTTATTCTGTTTTCCGAACACTGTTCCATAATTTTAATTTATTAAACTCCCCAGTTTGTTTTTATGCTGCCCCCTGTTTCATGCCTCTGGTCTGCGGCCGATCAGGCATGGAACTATCGCACAGACACGGAGTGGCCTTCGCTGCCCAGTAGATCCACGGGCAGGATACCATGCCGTAGTGTTCTTCTGCGTCAAGAAGTGGATTCTAGGGCTAGTAAAGCCGATGGCCCGATAGGCAAGCAAGGAGCGGAAAAGAATGACAAAGAAAGCGTTGAAAAATGCTGAAACACCTGCTAGAATCAATGCGCGTGATTCTCTGTGGTCTCCAGACTCCGGCCGCTAAAAGCGGCGTTAATGTCCTCGCCATACTGGAGCATCGGATCGCTGCTCTTCACATATTTTAATTACCTTTCTTGGCACCTGTGCTGCTCACGCAGGAGAAGCCTATGCACAAGCTTCTTCACGGCGAGCGTTTGTGAACTTTCGACTGCATTCGTGACTCCGTCCATGCTCTGGAAGGTGGATAACATATTTGAATAACCTTTTTGGACTTTGTTGATAGCCACGAGGATGCTGAACTGTCTTTACCATTGTACATCCTTATTCTATGTCATCATCACCCCTCATCCAGCCTTTATGTCCCCGTTCCCCCCTCCCCCTGTGCAGAGTAGCAGGCTAGAGCATGCTAGTTCAGGCCGACCTCTCTGCCTTCTTTCAAATAAACTATCGCTCTCTCTTTATCGCTGGTGCATAGGAGTGGGGTACAATTTTCAGATTTGTGACCATACACATTCATTGAACATCACTTCTATTTAGACAGGGGGCGAAACTTGATGAGCAGGTGATTTCTGCAATATGGTAGGCCAGTCTGATGATGATTGGCAAATGAGAGGTCGTAGTGTAGCTGTGTGAACGGGTTACTTGCAAGGGATGTTTTGTGCAAAGGGAAATGCGTAGTGGGGGGGGGGGGGGGCAGTACATATGATGCGTGATGAAGCAAGCTGTAATAAGACATGTGATAAAAGGATTGCTCATTCGAAGGGGAGCTGGGATGATAGCATGTGTAACCTGGACTGTGCTTCTGGAGTTTATATCGGGATGTAATTTACCTGAGAGTTTCAGCAGCAGATTTTGGTGAGGTAGCTTATGAAATGCTTTAGCATGATCGAGGAAAATTGAGTCGGTCTGAATGTTCATATTGAGGTTAATGTGAAAGTCGTGAACGAATATAGATAGATGTGTTTCGCATGAAAGACCTTTGTGGAAGCTGTGTTGAGATAGGTGGAAAAATTTGTTGGAGTCAAGGAAGTGCATGATTGAGTGGTAGGGAACGTCTTCCATTATATTGCAAAGTAAGCTAGTTAGGAAGATTTGTCAGTAGTTAAGAGCTAAGTTTTTATTACCGGTTTTATAAGCTGAAACCTACCCTTTCTTACAGTCGAGAGGGTTGCTGCTGGAGTATAGTGACTGCTAGAAGGTTAACCAGAAGTAGATTGTGCAGATGTGCTTTGTATTTGAACTAGGAAAGACGGCGTCAGTGGTACTCTAAGTGTCTTGCACATTTATCATTGAATACTCAATTCAACACTATCAAACATTTGTGTCCACTTATTAGGACTGGAGCGCAGGCTTCGGAAATTGAGAAGCCCAAGAGCGTTATCTCACCTGAAGATGTGGAAACAACCTGGGGGGGCGTGGCAGGTGCATCTACTTGCGGCACTTGGGGAACTGAGTAATCTACGCAATTTGCAAATGATGGTGGTTAGTTTAATCACTCTCCTAAACGGAAGGAATGGGGTGACAACAAACTCACCCCGTGTGCATTTAAGAATGGTTCAACTGCGTACCAGCGATAAGTTTCATGCCTGATTGGCCGCAGACCAGATGCATGAGCCATGAGGCGGCGAAAAACAAATTCGGGAGTTTATTAAAATAAAATTGTGGAACCGTGTTCGGAAAACAGAATAAACAACTCGCCCACAACCTGTAAAAGTTCCCGGAAGCCAAGAGAATAAAGGGACACTAAAGGCCAATACAAAGTCAAGCAAAAGTGATGGATTAGTGCTCGAGTATCTCTAAGGCATCGATATTATCGCTAACAGACCCTTAGTAATCGAGAAATTCAGGTAAATGCAGGACACGATTAGAGACTCCCCTGGAACATTCAAGTACTTGCCCGATGACGAAGGCACTCCTCATTAAAATTCTGTCACTAGTACTCAGCCACTGCTTATAAAAACATGATTGTATTGTAAGACGAAAGTAAGTGCTATTTAACCAGTTCTATTTCGTTTTTAGAAAAAAAGAACTCATTGACATCACACCGTTCACAACGACGCGGGCGGTCGAAAGGTTTCGTTCTCTCTCGATTCTGCGCCACTCGCACATAGTTCCGTTATCGCATAGTGCAGCGCTGGTTTTGCTGGCTCGAGAAACTCGTACAAACTGCAAGTAACAGAGAATTCCACTTCCATATGATGTCGCGCGATGCCCGAACGGTCCGCACCACTTGACCAAAACCAGCTGCAGCGGCGCATCGTACCGCCATCTGTCGGACGCCGTTTTACTTATCGACGGCAGCAAAGGGCGGTGGTGGCGTATGCAACGTCACCACTCCCTGTTTGGTGTGGCGGAAGATTTGAATTGCCATAAAGGTATTCGGACCCTACCGATGCATTTTTTTCGTAAACTAAGTGGTTTCTTCGCATGAAACAAGCGTTGCTATGTTTATGGAATGGTATTTAAACAGTCCACGTCGACTTCGTATTTGCCTTTAGTGTCCCTTTAAGAACACAGAATCTGTAACACGGTGCTCAAAACAAAGCCTATCACATAGGGATTTACAGATCTCATGAAATGTAAATATACACGACACAAATAACAAATACACGCGACAATCGACACGACGAATGCTACATTAACAGAATATACAAAAAGGAGCATCCAATAATTAATAGAATGAAAGATGAAATGCAATTAAGAGTGCTCAGAGCAGGTAGGAACACGAGGCTTACTTTTGGCGTGCTCGTCGCAATCCTGATCCAAAGAAGTGTCGGGCTGCACCGTTTGTCGGTCTACCACCGAAGGCTTGGGCCTAGGGTTTCAGCCTGTCAACCACATCTTCAGCTGTCTCTCGATACACAGCCATGCCGCTCTATATTCCAAACCACTCCCTCTGCTTAATGGGGCTATACTCACGGGACGAACAGGTCCAGTGAGTTGAGAAACAATGAGTAGTTTCCCTCCCTACAACTGCGTAAGTGACACTGCTGCTGCATAGGCAATGGTGGCCATGTCGAGAGGGGCATGCGGGCACAGACTTTGTGACAGTGATAAAGATGCATAAGTCAGCAAAAGAGAGAGAACAAGTATAACTTCAATTAGGAAAAGATACGTTCGTAGTAATCACAATGTCTGGTGTATTTATTATTCAGTAAGAAATTTAACACACGCGAAAATTTATGTCAACTCATGGGCTCTGGAGAGTGCAGGCTTCGGAAAGTGATTAGAGCTGCTCCTGCCCTGCTAGGTGTCAGCGAAGAGCCTTATCTCACCTAAAGGTGCCAAAGCAGCCTGGAAGCTCCCAGGGGTCCCTTCTTGTGGCACTTGCAGTGCAAAACATTTTGCATGATAAAGAAGCATACACCTGGAAAGCAGAGTGAACAAGGGTCGCTTGATTTATGAGCAGCTAGATTGCCAGTGCTGAGAATGTTTGATTTGGTTCTGGTCTCACCTGATCTTGGTGTGGTACAGGCATGTATATATTCAAGGGAGGGAGACCCCTCGCCCCCTTTCTTCTTTTGAAATGAAACTCTTAGGACATTTTGGCTTGCGAAAGAGGAATACAGGTACAAGCACTTATGTGCCCATTTCTTTCCCGCGAGAGATACACACCTATTCGCTTACAAATAAACTAATTTTGCCAACATATTCTCATGGGCAGGCATAGACATTGTAGTTAAACTCGTCGCTGCGACTCGGACAAGACAGTCTATTGTCAGTACAGCAGTTCTTTTTCCCCTCGATACAAGCCGAAGAATTTTGTTTTCAAAATCTGTTCACTCTGAACATCCAGTTGAGAGGGAACTGCAATGTGCCGCAGGTGCATGGTTGACACACATAAATATCGGGCCAGTTATTCTAGTTCTGTAGAGGAGCACTACAGGTGAGCCTCGTACATTTCCTGTATCTATGATCTGCGAACTTAGCGCTGCTTTGAAAACCACCGGACATTGGGCAGCAACACTATGCAGTGAAAGTTCAGTTGAGCAAACTTCAAGGGGCCTTAGAAAAAAAGTTCGTTAAAGTGAACGTCCACTTGATTGAAATCAGTATGTTGCAGCTTGTTGTATGTTGCAGTATGTTGCAGAAAACATTGGGTGTTCAAATTATATTTCAACGCATTTATTTGTCACTCTGCTCACTTGCAAGTGGATTTCCACTACTTATAGCACCTTGAGTAGAATGCAGTAATTTTTTGCTGCACTTGTTGTGCACTTAGGATTGCAATGGTCATGAATTGAGTTACTGTGTCCAAGCTCTCGTGAATCTTCTCCGACCGCAGTCTGCTAGGCAGCAAAGAAGTTCAGTTTCTCCAAGCACATCAGTGCTTGTTTAGCTGATAACTTCCCGTTTTTCGTCTAAAGACAGGCGCTTTCATTTGGCGCTCACCACCTTTGGCGTTAAGGGAAAGTTATTAAAGGCACATTTAATTATTATAAAGTTAGTTAGGGCACTAAACCCACGACCTTTGATGGGAGTGCGCTGAATGCTGGCAGCTCCGTACGCTCTGTGCTTTCGATGCATTGAAATTCGCACAATGAGATGCAACATGAATTTTCTTGCTGCTACTGCCACGCCGAGCTGCGTCTGCGTGTTGTCTTGTAGTGAAGTTTTAGATGAGGTAGTTGCTGACGGCGCCAAGCAGCGTCTGTGTCCTTTCCCAAAGCAAGCAAAACCGTGCTATCGCTCTGGCCCTTGTGGCCATTAAACACCATACATCATCATCACCGTGCTATCGCTAACAAACTTGGTTTAACCGCGTTCAACTAAAACAAATTTTTCATAGTGGTGCTCGATCATGCGAATTATCCCCCTTCACGCATTTCGTTTTTGCGGTCGGCCAGTGGAGGTCTTTTGTAATAAGGGCTGTTTCTAGAGCTATGTGATTTTATTGCGCGCTTTGTTGCTCCTCTTCACGTTTGAATAGCTACTATGTATAACGTGTAGTATTACGTGCTTGTATCATTTGCAGGCACAAGCCATGTACTTTGTTGTGTTCTAGAACAGTCAATCCTTTTGTGCACTATATAAAGCTTCAATGGGCTCTATTGCTTGCAAGGACACATTTCATTGTCAGTGCTGCTGTTTAAGTAGATGCCTTAGATCTGTTTCCATGATAACGGAGATGATATAGTGCTGTAGCGCGGGTAACAACGACAGATTCCTCCGGCAGTCCGAACACCAACGTGCGCACTGCCGGAGGAAAAAAAATGTCACAGTTTCGCCCTAAGGGCGAAGCAATGAATGCGATAGCAACACAGCAATGTCATACGAAGTAAGGTGAGCGGCTTTGGTAGCAATATGAATTGTAGTAAACATGAGCTGATTAATTAAGCAGGTGTGCTGCGGCGTAAGTAGACCGACATGAAGAGAGACTCGATGACCACGAGAAGGCGCGTGTGAAACGGTGGTGTTGATGAGAAGTGCTTACCGTGGGCAGCGCGTGCGAAGGGACACACCTATAGTGCTGCACTGCCGATCTGGGCATCATTGCATGTGTAGCGTGCGTTGGAAAATGTGGCCCGACTATTACTAACTGAATGAACAAGCGTGGTGTGAGCGCGCACAAACAAACATGAATAGATCACACTGAATGACTACAGCCAACGACTGTCAAAATGCTGGCAGCGAGCGCATACGCCACGCAGCGGGCGAAGGTACGTGCGGTCTATCGCTTCAACGGAAACTGAGCGGCGAATGCACGGCGCATAAAGGTCAGAGCCGTGTGGAGATAAGAGACTGTGCGGGCGAGCGAGCGACGAGCGCGGTTGTTGGCAGAGTAGAAGTGCGCCCCCCGCCCCCGCGCTCCCTCCGGCGCTGGCTTCCCGCTTCCTTGCTTGCGCGTGGGTGATTGAGTGCGTTCACTCTCCGTGATAGAGCGCGTCCCCGCACGCTTCCGCTCGGGCATACGGCACGCGGCGAAGATTTTATCTATAGGGAACCTCACGGCGACGGCGACGGCAGAAATCTGGTTGAAGTGTCCATATAATTGCTATCGCAATAAAAGTCAGGCGTGACACTAGCCGAAGAACACGTGCGTACAGCGGTTAAAAACGAAAATTTGGAGAAAAGCAGCCCTATCAGTCCAAACACAACAAGCCACGGCCTCTCGATCGAGCGGTATCGCTTGTCTGCTGCGGGTACCCATACTCGTGTGGCATTGAGAGGGACGAGATTGAGCCGGGCTCGGTGAATGAAGCGCCAATCTGTAAACCGAGTGTAGCGGCCGGACCTCATGAAGTAAGCGTTGGCCAGGTCCGCCGCTACGCACACCATCGCCTTGGCCTGGTTTGGTTTCTCGTGTAGGGTGCTGTCCCGGTGCTTGGAGAGGTGCGCCCGAATGGACCTAATCAGTTTATGGCGGTTCCTAGCCGACACGGAGACCTCTCCGCAGGTGATGTGGGCCCCGTGGTCCGTGATCTTCCAGGTGATGGAGAGGCGACGAGAGGTTTTTCTTGCCTCCGTCCACACAGAATGCAGCTGCGTGGATGTCGGCCTGAATTCGCCCTCCGTCTTGCCTGAGAGGTAGACCTCCATGTCTTCGGTTTCCGGTGGCCGCCTTAGTCGCCTGGCTACCACTTGCTGCAGCTCGTCCCTCGCTCGCTGCCGGACTTCCAGGTCGGTCGACGTGAGGAGTTTAAAGGCTCCGTCCATCCGGCAGTTGTCACTCGGCTCCACCGCAAGGGGGATCACTGCAGTACCAGCCTGTGTGCTTCCATATAAGTATTCGTTTGAAGCTCTGGCTGGCACGTACAGGATCTTCTTGATCAGCGGTCGGAGCTCCTCGTCTAGGCGCTGCCACTCTCCTTTGCTGGGGACGCCCACCCGCATGGCAAAGTTTAAGTCCGGATACAGGAACGTTTTGATGGTGTCCAGCCTTTGCCATGGGGCGAGCATTGAGGAGAGCAGCTTTCTTCCCTGGTGGATAGCCTCGTCGACCGTGGTGTTGTTCGGCAGCACCCTGAATCCCACAGGCCAGCCCAAGAACCTGTGCCCCTCAAAGTCTCCAAGCGCAGGAATCGAGTCGCCACCAACGGTGAAGGTGGTGGGCCGTGTGCCCACGCGGTGGCGACCAGCAGGTGTAGAGACCAGCACTTGGAGGCGTTCAGCCGCAGCCCTAGCCGGGCCGAGAGCGTAGTCTCAGTGTCCAAGCGGCGCTGCAAGGTGATGGGAACCGTGGCCAGCAGCGTCAGATCATCGGCGTAGGCAAGGATGTTGTGCTGCCTATGGCCTCCCTGTACTGCACGGATGACCGGGTCCACCACCAAGTTGAAGAGCAGGCCGCTTAGAGGGGAGCCTTGTGTCAGCCCAGTTCCGATGGCAATGGGCTCCGTTAAGCCTGCGGTTGCCACGTAGCTGGTGGTGTTGTCCCGGTAGACCTCCTCCATGATGGTAGCGAAGGCCTCCCCCGGACCGGCGCCACGGACAGCATCGACGAGGGCCTGATGGGCGACCGTCCCGAAGGCATAGCCAAAGTCGAGGAACCCCACACATAGCTCCCTATCTCCCGTCCTGGCATCATCCAGGCATCCCTGCAGCATGAAGTTGTGTTCGAACACCCCGTCGTGCGGCAGGAAGCCCTTCTGACACCTGGACAGTACCGCATGGTCGCCCAACCACCTCTGCAGCCGGGTGGTGAGACATCCGGCATACAGTTTGGCAATTGTGCGACCAAGGGCAAGGGGTGCCAGTTGGTGGGCTCCTCACGGTCACCCTTCTTGTGGATCAGTGTAGTCCTCGTCGACTTCCAGCTCAGGGCCGTGCGGCGGTATAGGAGGCAGACGTTGCATGAATACCGCCGCCAGGAACCTGACCTCGGGGCCTACCTGCTTCCAGTGGTGGTGCGTCAGGCGGTCCTCCCCTGGAGCTGTGTTCTCCCACTTCCGGAGCTTTGCTGCGTCTTCATCTGGAGAGAAGGGGCACATGTTTATCTCTTCTGTTGTGGGCGTCCTAGACTGTAGGAGGCCTGAAACGACAACTGCCGATGACCAGAGGCTTGTGTAGGGGTCCTGGAGTGCACCTGGATGGATGGGCATGCAGAGCTGCGATGGGCCTTCGGTAATTAGTCTCCCTGCTTAGCGCTGGTTTGGCCTATAGAAGGTCTGTATCTGTTGAAGATTGTCGGGGTTGACCTCGCGCCTCCGGGATTGGCGCGAGCCCCCTTCTGGCAGCCACAGGTGTTCGGTTGCGGCTGCGATGGCACGGTCGACGATGTTCTCAAACCGTGCCCAATCCCCTGCAGACTACGGCAACCGGCTTAATTCTTGCAGCTCCGCCATCTCCTCCCTCAATATCCAGGCGCTGTCCTCTGGTCCCATGGTCCCGGCGGTCTCCTCCTGCGTTGTGTAGACTTCCCACAGAACACAAAATCTCTTAAAATCGTCTTGAAACGGCTACAAACATCTATAGATATGTCTTGGTCTACGACAAGACTGCAAATAGAATTTCTTCTAAACATCACCTAAGCGCCTGAAATGTGCTAGTATATGTTCTATCTGCGGTAACAACTCACTACTAGTGTTACCAGAGTCTATTTTGTTAAATGCTAGCTATCAGAATGTCTAACTCAAGAAGCTTTTTAGAAGTTTTTGTCTAAAAGTGCATACAATGCCAAACAGAATGTCAAGTTTACGATTACCGTCGGCGATAACGAATAAAAGACGCCACAGATAAACGAACTCATAAGAAGCAACATAACAAAGCTGACTTCATTGTTGTATACTTTCACACCAGAGCTTCAACGATCAAAGGTGTATTATCGTTTACAACCCAGCGCGCACACGTCGCCTGGAAACCATTATTCCATGTTTGCGCAGCATGCAGGGGCTGCGCAAACATGGACTCGCGCAAACATCAGCGTTTCGCTCCTGCGAAACGCTGATGTCAAAGTGATCACATCATGGTGACTTTGATCGCAGCGGTATCACAGCGCAGCCACCACGGTGCGATCACTTTGGCGGACAGGCTTGTTGTCACCCCGCAGGGGCGTCTGCGTTGGCAGACGTTTGGTGAGTTGCGACACCACGTACCCAAGCACATGAGGATTGGACCCTCCCGCGTGTAACCGCCGTGGTTGCTCAGTGGCTGTGGTGTTGGGCTGCTGAGCACGAGGTCGCGGGACCGAATCCCGGCCACGGCGGCCGCATTTCGATGGGGCGAAATGCGAAAACACCCATGTACTTAGATTTAGGTGCACGTTAAAGAACCCCAGGTGGTCCAAATTTCCGGGGTCCCCCACTACGGCGTGCCTCATAATCAGATAGTGGTTTTGGCAGGAAAACCCCATAGTAAAATTTTTTCCCGCGTGTAGTCGTGCGCGGCTTAGCCGTGTCCGGGGAAAAGGGGATCCTGGGGGTTGAGTCAATACCGGTTCTTTGGACCTTTATGGCCCCTCGGTGGAGGCAACACACCTCTTTGGCCTCTGCTTCGCATAGACGGCATCCCCAGACTGACCCACCTGGGGGAAATCAGTAGTTGCCCTTTCCTGTCCTCTCCAATCTTCATCTTTCTCTTTCACTTTCAATCTTTCCTGTCCACTCTTTATTTTCGATTTACTTGTGACTTCACGGGCCGCAAGGGTTAACCTTGTGCATTATATCCTGTCTTGGGTATAGGTGTTTGGTTATAGTCGGGATGCACCGCACCGTTCGCGCGCACAGAACTGAATAGTTTGTCCCGTGTCGTCCCCTAGTTGGGCTCCATGGTGGGTAGCTGTCATCCCTGCCGAATATTGCAATCTTTTTATGGAATCCAATTTCCCTTCACTCCCTTGTCCCTCCCTCAAGAGGGGGCGCACCAATGAAACCTTCAATTTTTTCATGCAGCCAAAAGAAACCTTCCCAAAGTATCATGTAATTCACAGTCAGCACGAAACCAAGACAGTCCGCACGTTATCTCCTCTTGTGGTGCCAAAATCTTTGACAAAATCACTAGGCCCAGGCTAAGCAACGTAACTAAGATGGGAAGCAGCGACCTTCGTGAAGTTCGTGACAACACCCAGTACAACAAATTGTCAAAACGCATTGCTTTTGCAGACATTCCTGTACAGTGGGCCCACACAGATCCTTCAACACTGTCTGCAGTGTCATCTCTGAAGATGACCTACTCAATCTTAGTGAGAGCGAGCTACTCGAGGGGTGCAAGATGAGAATGTAGTAAAAGTCCGAAGGAATAACCATTTGGCGCGATGACAAGGGAATCCACACGAAACAAGTAACCCACCGGACTCAGTAGAAACTGGATACTGCAAACTCTGTGTACGGCGCGCCATACATGCTGAATCTGCGCCGATGCTTCAAATGTCAGCGGTTCTGGCATGGTTCGCAAAGCTGCCGAGGGCGCACCACCCTTGCAAAATGAGTATCCAATGAGCACTCGTCTGACACCTGCACTTTCACCACACACTGTGCTAACTGTGACGGAGATCACCCAGCGTACTCCCGTTCGTATCCATCGTGAAAAAAGAAAAGCAAATCACCGAAGTCAAAATCAAATTTAACCTATTATTCCAAGAGACACGCAAACGTTTCTCTGTACAACCAGTCTAATCCGTCCTACACCGATGTGGTGTGCTAGGGGGCAGCGTCACATCATTCGGCGGCCGCCCAAGCCACACGGAGTGTGAGGGTGGTCACGCCATCAGCCCCCGTGGCTGGAGCACCATGCGCTGTTCCGCCCCCTGCCAAGGAGAACCAGCCGACCTGCGGGCCTGCCGGACCCAGGGTCACTGCCCGTGTTGATAGGCCCGAAACCCCCGCGAACATGCCCGCTGAACGGGCACTATCCGCCGCCTCAGACGACGTGATGGATACAATAAGCAAAAAAACGGCATCGCAGATGCCAAAAGAACAGCGCAGCTCCCTTGAGCGCGCCGGGAAGAAATGAAAAACCTCCACCATGAGGCCTTTCTAGGCCTTGTAAGCTAGTTTAATCTATCTCTCTTTGACATACAGCACAAAGCACATATAAAATGGATACACAGATTCTACAGTCGAATGTTAGGGGTTTAGTCCACAATCTAGATGACATTAAGAAACTCCTAAATACGTGTAATGCAAGGGTTCTGTGTGTCCAAGAAACACATCTTAATTCTTCACATACGCATCTCGACTGAAGCACTGAAGATCATGAACGGTTATCGAAGCAAGGCTCAGAAGTGTACCAATATGGGCACCAGCTCACACAGACCTACCCGGCAATGAGGACGTAACCTATCTCGAGAATTAACCGGCCGAGCTAGCGTAAAAAACACACCACAGCAGTCCTCGTCCCGAAGAACCGACATATACCGTATGGTGACTTACAGAAAGACCCTAGGTCACTATCGATTGGGGAGGCTAGAATATCCAGAGGCACACAGAACATTACACAAAAGACAATCAGTTGCATGGAGACTACTACAGACAGCGATGTACCCCAACCCGGTACTATATAGTCACTATTACCCAGAACTACACAGCGACAGATGTTAAAACTGCACAGCAAAGCTGGACCTCAAACACATACTGTGGCCCTGCCCTGCAATCATCACCACAGACAAAGCCAGAAAAATGGTAACTACAACGTACTAGTGGGAGACGGTGCTGCTCAGCCTCTACACCGAGACTCAGTCACAGGCTGTCCGGATGGCCGAGGCCGCCGCCGAGAAGCAGGGGCTCCTCGCCGATGGCTGAGAGGGGAGGGAAGGTACTCCCAACCTTCCCCACACCTGACCTCATCCTGAACAATCAGTAAAAGTTATTCTCTCTCTCGGAGAACTCCAGTAGCGTTTCGGCGTGAATTTTTTGCTACTTTGTTCGTCGCCGTCACTACTACGTGACATTATTAACCGCTTCGTGAAAGCTTGGCCTCACATGAATTCCAACTTTTGCGTTGGATGTGCCGTACTCTTTTACTGCTGTTTTTAGGCCTCTATCAAGGCACATTGCCCTTTATAAATGATTGCACCATCGAGTACGTTATACCAATGCTTGGTGCTCTTTGTGCATCATTTGCACTTTAGCCATAAAACCCCGCATATCATCGTTCTTTTCATATCACGAGTTTTTCGTCTGCCTATTAATAAAGAACAAGAAAAAAGGACAATGACCACATAGAGTTTTGCACTGACGGTTCCAAGACAAATGAACATGTTGGAAACGCAGTCGTATTGCAACACTGGTAAAATTGTCTTAGGTTGCTGCAGTTTGCTTCGGTTTTTACAGCCGAAGTATATGCCCTGCTTATGGTCTTGGAAAAAACAGTAGCAGGTGATTATAAAAAAGCAGTTGTCTATACAGATTCCCTCAGTTCACTTAGTTCCGTCCATAGAAAATCAGAGTGGGAACCTTTTCTCGGCTGCATCCTGAGAATGCTCGGCAATAGTTAAAATCATGGTAAAGTAATTCGTCTCTGTTGGGTTCCAAGCCACGTGGGAATCCCGGGCAATGAAAAGGCGGACAAATGCCCAGCAACGATAGTCCCTGAAAAACTAACACATAAATCTTCCATTCAAAGACTGTGTCCGGGTGGTCCGTGCAGCGATCACCTGAAAATGGCAAAAGCATTGGGGCTGTTAAGTTAACAACAAGCTACAAATAGTAAAGCCCATACTGCAAGAGTGGAAGTCATCATACCACCAGCAATGCTTCATGCAAGTTATTCTATGTCACGTTCGCATCGGACGCACACATCTCACACATAACTTTTTATTGAAAAATGAAGAACATGTGGCTTGTGATCAATGCAAAGAATCTCTAACTGTGAATCAAATTTTAATAACATATCCGGCGTTGGAGGAAAAAAGACAGAAATATTTTATGAACTTTACAAAACACTAACACCACTTCATCCCTCCCTGATCCTAGCCGAAAACGCACTTGTATCTCTGGACGATGATTTTAAGCTTTTAGATGAAATAGGTTTCCTAAACAAACTTTAAAGTAATAATCTTTGTTGCTCCACTACAATATTTAGTGGAGTCTGTATTGGGTTATGGAATAATAACTTTATATGGCACATGCTCAGAATACAAAAGGCAAACGATTAATAAGCT